>NC_057810.1:129852964-130134456 GCF_018294505.1 Triticum aestivum | reverse complement strand
TGTGGGTTTGGCCCGGATGTTGCTCCAAAGTGTTCCTCTGGGCCGACCTAACACAACCGGGTGGAGAGGTCCACTGGTCAAAGCCCGTCCGTGCAAAGTCAAAGGGCTAGATCCCGTGGTCAAACGCTACAGGGTTAGCCGGGACGGGGGCCCTGGGGGGTAGCAATGCCACCGGAGCGTCGTACCGGGCCCTCATACATGCGGGGTGGTGTTGTGGCATGTCCGAAGAGGCGGCACGCGTCTCCGGGTTGTGGCCCCCCTCACGGACGGCAATGAAACGGTAGTAGACGTTCTGCGGTAACGATGCAGCGTGAATATTATTAAATACTTGGAGCGCGATAAAATCATGAGTTTTTTACACAACGTGGGCACATGTGCTATAGGACTGATGGTAATTTTTCATAATTTTTTGTGATGGAGAAGTATCTGAACACTTCCCTCTACGCGGATTGCTCTTCGCACGTCTACGACTGTGGCCGGCGGCCTCCGGGGGCTAGCATACCGTCAAATCTTGCGTAGGCGGCCTCTCACAAATCTGGAAGTGTTGAGGCGGTTGCAAACGCCCAGCACGCGTCTCCGGGGTGTGCCCCCCCCCTCACGGACGCCGCCGCCGCCGGCACCTGGAGGGGGGAAACGGACGCGTCGGGTCTACACGGAGTGGATGTAGCTGTGGGTTTGGCCCGGATGTTGCTCCAAAGTGTTCCTCTGGGCCGACCTAACACAACCGGGTGGAGAGGTCCACTGGTCAAAGCCCGTCCGTGCAAAGTCAAAGGGCTAGATCCCGTGGTCAAACGCTACAGGGTTAGCCGGGACGGGGGCCCTGGGGGTAGCAATGCCACCGGAGCGTCGTACCGGGCCCTCATACATGCGGGGTGGTGTTGTGGCATGTCCGAAGAGGCGGCACGCGTCTCCGGGTTGTGGCCCCCCTCACGGACGGCAATGAAACGGTAGTAGACGTTCTGCGGTAACGATGCAGCGTGAATATTATTAAATACTTGGAGCGCGATAAAATCATGAGTTTTTTACACAACGTGGGCACATGTGCTATAGGACTGATGGTAATTTTTCATAATTTTTTGTGATGGAGAAGTATCTGAACACTTCCCTCTACGCGGATTGCTCTTCGCACGTCTACGACTGTGGCCGGCGGCCTCCGGGGGCTAGCATACCGTCAAATCTTGCGTAGGCGGCCTCTCACAAATCTGGAAGTGTTGAGGCGGTTGCAAACGCCCAGCACGCGTCTCCGGGGTGTGCCCCCCCCCTCACGGACGCCGCCGCCGCCGGCACCTGGAGGGGGGAAACGGACGCGTCGGGTCTACACGGAGTGGATGTAGCTGTGGGTTTGGCCCGGATGTTGCTCCAAAGTGTTCCTCTGGGCCGACCTAACACAACCGGGTGGAGAGGTCCACTGGTCAAAGCCCGTCCGTGCAAAGTCAAAGGGCTAGATCCCGTGGTCAAACGCTACAGGGTTAGCCGGGACGGGGGCCCTGGGGGGTAGCAATGCCACCGGAGCGTCGTACCGGGCCCTCATACATGCGGGGTGGTGTTGTGGCATGTCCGAAGAGGCGGCACGCGTCTCCGGGTTGTGGCCCCCCTCACGGACGGCAATGAAACGGTAGTAGACGTTCTGCGGTAACGATGCAGCGTGAATATTATTAAATACTTGGAGCGCGATAAAATCATGAGTTTTTTACACAACGTGGGCACATGTGCTATAGGACTGATGGTAATTTTTCATAATTTTTTGTGATGGAGAAGTATCTGAACACTTCCCTCTACGCGGATTGCTCTTCGCACGTCTACGACTGTGGCCGGCGGCCTCCGGGGGCTAGCATACCGTCAAATCTTGCGTAGGCGGCCTCTCACAAATCTGGAAGTGTTGAGGCGGTTGCAAACGCCCAGCACGCGTCTCCGGGGTGTGCCCCCCCCCTCACGGACGCCGCCGCCGCCGGCACCTGGAGGGGGGAAACGGACGCGTCGGGTCTACACGGAGTGGATGTAGCTGTGGGTTTGGCCCGGATGTTGCTCCAAAGTGTTCCTCTGGGCCGACCTAACACAACCGGGTGGAGAGGTCCACTGGTCAAAGCCCGTCCGTGCAAAGTCAAAGGGCTAGATCCCGTGGTCAAACGCTACAGGGTTAGCCGGGACGGGGGCCCTGGGGGGTAGCAATGCCACCGGAGCGTCGTACCGGGCCCTCATACATGCGGGGTGGTGTTGTGGCATGTCCGAAGAGGCGGCACGCGTCTCCGGGTTGTGGCCCCCCTCACGGACGGCAATGAAACGGTAGTAGACGTTCTGCGGTAACGATGCAGCGTGAATATTATTAAATACTTGGAGCGCGATAAAATCATGAGTTTTTTACACAACGTGGGCACATGTGCTATAGGACTGATGGTAATTTTTCATAATTTTTTGTGATGGAGAAGTATCTGAACACTTCCCTCTACGCGGATTGCTCTTCGCACGTCTACGACTGTGGCCGGCGGCCTCCGGGGGCTAGCATACCGTCAAATCTTGCGTAGGCGGCCTCTCACAAATCTGGAAGTGTTGAGGCGGTTGCAAACGCCCAGCACGCGTCTCCGGGGTGTGCCCCCCCCCTCACGGACGCCGCCGCCGCCGGCACCTGGAGGGGGGAAACGGACGCGTCGGGTCTACACGGAGTGGATGTAGCTGTGGGTTTGGCCCGGATGTTGCTCCAAAGTGTTCCTCTGGGCCGACCTAACACAACCGGGTGGAGAGGTCCACTGGTCAAAGCCCGTCCGTGCAAAGTCAAAGGGCTAGATCCCGTGGTCAAACGCTACAGGGTTAGCCGGGACGGGGGCCCTGGGGGTAGCAATGCCACCGGAGCGTCGTACCGGGCCCTCATACATGCGGGGTGGTGTTGTGGCATGTCCGAAGAGGCGGCACGCGTCTCCGGGTTGTGGCCCCCCTCACGGACGGCAATGAAACGGTAGTAGACGTTCTGCGGTAACGATGCAGCGTGAATATTATTAAATACTTGGAGCGCGATAAAATCATGAGTTTTTTACACAACGTGGGCACATGTGCTATAGGACTGATGGTAATTTTTCATAATTTTTTGTGATGGAGAAGTATCTGAACACTTCCCTCTACGCGGATTGCTCTTCGCACGTCTACGACTGTGGCCGGCGGCCTCCGGGGGCTAGCATACCGTCAAATCTTGCGTAGGCGGCCTCTCACAAATCTGGAAGTGTTGAGGCGGTTGCAAACGCCCAGCACGCGTCTCCGGGGTGTGCCCCCCCCCTCACGGACGCCGCCGCCGCCGGCACCTGGAGGGGGGAAACGGACGCGTCGGGTCTACACGGAGTGGATGTAGCTGTGGGTTTGGCCCGGATGTTGCTCCAAAGTGTTCCTCTGGGCCGACCTAACACAACCGGGTGGAGAGGTCCACTGGTCAAAGCCCGTCCGTGCAAAGTCAAAGGGCTAGATCCCGTGGTCAAACGCTACAGGGTTAGCCGGGACGGGGGCCCTGGGGGGTAGCAATGCCACCGGAGCGTCGTACCGGGCCCTCATACATGCGGGGTGGTGTTGTGGCATGTCCGAAGAGGCGGCACGCGTCTCCGGGTTGTGGCCCCCCTCACGGACGGCAATGAAACGGTAGTAGACGTTCTGCGGTAACGATGCAGCGTGAATATTATTAAATACTTGGAGCGCGATAAAATCATGAGTTTTTTACACAACGTGGGCACATGTGCTATAGGACTGATGGTAATTTTTCATAATTTTTTGTGATGGAGAAGTATCTGAACACTTCCCTCTACGCGGATTGCTCTTCGCACGTCTACGACTGTGGCCGGCGGCCTCCGGGGGCTAGCATACCGTCAAATCTTGCGTAGGCGGCCTCTCACAAATCTGGAAGTGTTGAGGCGGTTGCAAACGCCCAGCACGCGTCTCCGGGGTGTGCCCCCCCCCTCACGGACGCCGCCGCCGCCGGCACCTGGAGGGGGGAAACGGACGCGTCGGGTCTACACGGAGTGGATGTAGCTGTGGGTTTGGCCCGGATGTTGCTCCAAAGTGTTCCTCTGGGCCGACCTAACACAACCGGGTGGAGAGGTCCACTGGTCAAAGCCCGTCCGTGCAAAGTCAAAGGGCTAGATCCCGTGGTCAAACGCTACAGGGTTAGCCGGGACGGGGGCCCTGGGGGGTAGCAATGCCACCGGAGCGTCGTACCGGGCCCTCATACATGCGGGGTGGTGTTGTGGCATGTCCGAAGAGGCGGCACGCGTCTCCGGGTTGTGGCCCCCCTCACGGACGGCAATGAAACGGTAGTAGACGTTCTGCGGTAACGATGCAGCGTGAATATTATTAAATACTTGGAGCGCGATAAAATCATGAGTTTTTTACACAACGTGGGCACATGTGCTATAGGACTGATGGTAATTTTTCATAATTTTTTGTGATGGAGAAGTATCTGAACACTTCCCTCTACGCGGATTGCTCTTCGCACGTCTACGACTGTGGCCGGCGGCCTCCGGGGGCTAGCATACCGTCAAATCTTGCGTAGGCGGCCTCTCACAAATCTGGAAGTGTTGAGGCGGTTGCAAACGCCCAGCACGCGTCTCCGGGGTGTGCCCCCCCCCTCACGGACGCCGCCGCCGCCGGCACCTGGAGGGGGGAAACGGACGCGTCGGGTCTACACGGAGTGGATGTAGCTGTGGGTTTGGCCCGGATGTTGCTCCAAAGTGTTCCTCTGGGCCGACCTAACACAACCGGGTGGAGAGGTCCACTGGTCAAAGCCCGTCCGTGCAAAGTCAAAGGGCTAGATCCCGTGGTCAAACGCTACAGGGTTAGCCGGGACGGGGGCCCTGGGGGTAGCAATGCCACCGGAGCGTCGTACCGGGCCCTCATACATGCGGGGTGGTGTTGTGGCATGTCCGAAGAGGCGGCACGCGTCTCCGGGTTGTGGCCCCCCTCACGGACGGCAATGAAACGGTAGTAGACGTTCTGCGGTAACGATGCAGCGTGAATATTATTAAATACTTGGAGCGCGATAAAATCATGAGTTTTTTACACAACGTGGGCACATGTGCTATAGGACTGATGGTAATTTTTCATAATTTTTTGTGATGGAGAAGTATCTGAACACTTCCCTCTACGCGGATTGCTCTTCGCACGTCTACGACTGTGGCCGGCGGCCTCCGGGGGCTAGCATACCGTCAAATCTTGCGTAGGCGGCCTCTCACAAATCTGGAAGTGTTGAGGCGGTTGCAAACGCCCAGCACGCGTCTCCGGGGTGTGCCCCCCCCTCACGGACGCCGCCGCCGCCGGCACCTGGAGGGGGGAAACGGACGCGTCGGGTCTACACGGAGTGGATGTAGCTGTGGGTTTGGCCCGGATGTTGCTCCAAAGTGTTCCTCTGGGCCGACCTAACACAACCGGGTGGAGAGGTCCACTGGTCAAAGCCCGTCCGTGCAAAGTCAAAGGGCTAGATCCCGTGGTCAAACGCTACAGGGTTAGCCGGGACGGGGGCCCTGGGGGTAGCAATGCCACCGGAGCGTCGTACCGGGCCCTCATACATGCGGGGTGGTGTTGTGGCATGTCCGAAGAGGCGGCACGCGTCTCCGGGTTGTGGCCCCCCTCACGGACGGCAATGAAACGGTAGTAGACGTTCTGCGGTAACGATGCAGCGTGAATATTATTAAATACTTGGAGCGCGATAAAATCATGAGTTTTTTACACAACGTGGGCACATGTGCTATAGGACTGATGGTAATTTTTCATAATTTTTTGTGATGGAGAAGTATCTGAACACTTCCCTCTACGCGGATTGCTCTTCGCACGTCTACGACTGTGGCCGGCGGCCTCCGGGGGCTAGCATACCGTCAAATCTTGCGTAGGCGGCCTCTCACAAATCTGGAAGTGTTGAGGCGGTTGCAAACGCCCAGCACGCGTCTCCGGGGTGTGCCCCCCCCCCTCACGGACGCCGCCGCCGCCGGCACCTGGAGGGGGGAAACGGACGCGTCGGGTCTACACGGAGTGGATGTAGCTGTGGGTTTGGCCCGGATGTTGCTCCAAAGTGTTCCTCTGGGCCGACCTAACACAACCGGGTGGAGAGGTCCACTGGTCAAAGCCCGTCCGTGCAAAGTCAAAGGGCTAGATCCCGTGGTCAAACGCTACAGGGTTAGCCGGGACGGGGGCCCTGGGGGTAGCAATGCCACCGGAGCGTCGTACCGGGCCCTCATACATGCGGGGTGGTGTTGTGGCATGTCCGAAGAGGCGGCACGCGTCTCCGGGTTGTGGCCCCCCTCACGGACGGCAATGAAACGGTAGTAGACGTTCTGCGGTAACGATGCAGCGTGAATATTATTAAATACTTGGAGCGCGATAAAATCATGAGTTTTTTACACAACGTGGGCACATGTGCTATAGGACTGATGGTAATTTTTCATAATTTTTTGTGATGGAGAAGTATCTGAACACTTCCCTCTACGCGGATTGCTCTTCGCACGTCTACGACTGTGGCCGGCGGCCTCCGGGGGCTAGCATACCGTCAAATCTTGCGTAGGCGGCCTCTCACAAATCTGGAAGTGTTGAGGCGGTTGCAAACGCCCAGCACGCGTCTCCGGGGTGTGCCCCCCCCCTCACGGACGCCGCCGCCGCCGGCACCTGGAGGGGGGAAACGGACGCGTCGGGTCTACACGGAGTGGATGTAGCTGTGGGTTTGGCCCGGATGTTGCTCCAAAGTGTTCCTCTGGGCCGACCTAACACAACCGGGTGGAGAGGTCCACTGGTCAAAGCCCGTCCGTGCAAAGTCAAAGGGCTAGATCCCGTGGTCAAACGCTACAGGGTTAGCCGGGACGGGGGCCCTGGGGGGTAGCAATGCCACCGGAGCGTCGTACCGGGCCCTCATACATGCGGGGTGGTGTTGTGGCATGTCCGAAGAGGCGGCACGCGTCTCCGGGTTGTGGCCCCCCTCACGGACGGCAATGAAACGGTAGTAGACGTTCTGCGGTAACGATGCAGCGTGAATATTATTAAATACTTGGAGCGCGATAAAATCATGAGTTTTTTACACAACGTGGGCACATGTGCTATAGGACTGATGGTAATTTTTCATAATTTTTTGTGATGGAGAAGTATCTGAACACTTCCCTCTACGCGGATTGCTCTTCGCACGTCTACGACTGTGGCCGGCGGCCTCCGGGGGCTAGCATACCGTCAAATCTTGCGTAGGCGGCCTCTCACAAATCTGGAAGTGTTGAGGCGGTTGCAAACGCCCAGCACGCGTCTCCGGGGTGTGCCCCCCCCCTCACGGACGCCGCCGCCGCCGGCACCTGGAGGGGGGAAACGGACGCGTCGGGTCTACACGGAGTGGATGTAGCTGTGGGTTTGGCCCGGATGTTGCTCCAAAGTGTTCCTCTGGGCCGACCTAACACAACCGGGTGGAGAGGTCCACTGGTCAAAGCCCGTCCGTGCAAAGTCAAAGGGCTAGATCCCGTGGTCAAACGCTACAGGGTTAGCCGGGACGGGGGCCCTGGGGGTAGCAATGCCACCGGAGCGTCGTACCGGGCCCTCATACATGCGGGGTGGTGTTGTGGCATGTCCGAAGAGGCGGCACGCGTCTCCGGGTTGTGGCCCCCCTCACGGACGGCAATGAAACGGTAGTAGACGTTCTGCGGTAACGATGCAGCGTGAATATTATTAAATACTTGGAGCGCGATAAAATCATGAGTTTTTTACACAACGTGGGCACATGTGCTATAGGACTGATGGTAATTTTTCATAATTTTTTGTGATGGAGAAGTATCTGAACACTTCCCTCTACGCGGATTGCTCTTCGCACGTCTACGACTGTGGCCGGCGGCCTCCGGGGGCTAGCATACCGTCAAATCTTGCGTAGGCGGCCTCTCACAAATCTGGAAGTGTTGAGGCGGTTGCAAACGCCCAGCACGCGTCTCCGGGGTGTGCCCCCCCCCTCACGGACGCCGCCGCCGCCGGCACCTGGAGGGGGGAAACGGACGCGTCGGGTCTACACGGAGTGGATGTAGCTGTGGGTTTGGCCCGGATGTTGCTCCAAAGTGTTCCTCTGGGCCGACCTAACACAACCGGGTGGAGAGGTCCACTGGTCAAAGCCCGTCCGTGCAAAGTCAAAGGGCTAGATCCCGTGGTCAAACGCTACAGGGTTAGGCGGGACGGGGGCCCTGGGGGGTAGCAATGCCACCGGAGCGTCGTACCGGGCCCTCATACATGCGGGGTGGTGTTGTGGCATGTCCGAAGAGGCGGCACGCGTCTCCGGGTTGTGGCCCCCCCTCACGAACGCGTCGGGTTTACACGGAGGGGATGTAGCTGTGGGTTTGGCCCGGATGTTGCTCCCGGGTGTCCCTATGGGCTGACCTAACACAACCGGGTGGAGAGGTCCACTGGTGAAATCCCGTCCGTGGGAAGTCAAAAGGCTAGATCCCGTGGTCAAACGCTACAGGGTTAGGCGGGACGGGGGCCCTGGGGGGTAGCAATGCCACCGGAGCGTCGTACCGGGCCCTCATACATGCGGGGTGGTGTTGTGGCATGTCCGAAGAGGCGGCACGCGTCTCCGGTGCGTGGCCCCCCTCACGGACGGCGCCGCCGCCGGCACCTGGAGGGGGGAAATGGACGCGTCGGGTCTACACGGAGTGGATGTAGCTGTGGGTTTGGCCCGGATGTTGCTCCCGGGTGTCCCTATGGGCTGACCTAACACAACCGGGTGGAGAGGTCCACTGGTCAAATCCCGTCCGTGCAAAGTCAAAGGGCTAGATCCGATGGTCAAACGCTACAGGGTTAGGCGGGACGGGGGCCCTGGGGGTAGCAATGCCACCGGAGCGTCGTACCGGGCCCTCATACATGCGGGGTGGTGTTGTGGCATGTCCGAAGAGGCGGCACGCGTCTCCGGTGCGTGGCCCCCCTCACGGACGGCAATGACACGGTTAATAATATTTGAAGACAGTTAATAATATTTGAAGACAGTTAATGCCACGTGGCGCCTTCACCTCCCCTCTGTGTATAGAAATATAACTGATGACTATAAAAACATCAAAAATTTATATGAAATAAAAAAACAGAAGGAAGAAAAAATATAAGCTATTAAAATCATTAAAAAAATATGCCTACGGCTAAGCCGTCGGCATAGCTGCCACGTGGCGACCTCAGCTATGCCGACGGCTTAGCCGTCGGCATAGGGTGGCCTTATCCACCCACCAGCGCGCAGCAGCCTGCAGCCACTCGTTCTTTGCCACCCCGACGACGACCTGCGCCGCCGCCGCACCCCACGACCTGCGCCGCCGCCCCCCCCCCACCCCGACCTGCGCCGCCGCGCCCCCCCCCCACCCCGACCTGCCGCCGCCGCCGCACGGCCCTCCCCCGACCCCAACATCGCCCCGGCCTCCCCCCGACCGCGCGACCCTCCCACCCCGTCGCTGTCTCCACCCGCCGTCGCCCCGGCCTCCCCCGGCTGCGCTGCGCCGCCACGGCCTCCCCCGACCCCAACACCGCCCCGGCCTCCCCCCGACCGCGCGCCGGCCGCGGCTCCTGCCGGCCCGCACGCCCTGGCCCTCCCGTCCCCGGCCGCCCCTACCTTGGCCCTCCACCGCCGCCCCCTGCTCGCCGCTGCCCCGGCCGCCCCTGCCTCACCGTCCCCGGCCGCCCCTGCCTCACCGTCCCCGGCCGCCCCTGCCTCACCGTCCCCGGCCGCCCCGGTGAGGTTTTTTTTCATTATTTTGCATTTGTTTTGCATTTTTTTACTGCTTGTTATATGATAGATGCATGTTGTATGGATGAATGGATGGATTGATGTATATTGGTTAGTTATAGCTTTGGTCAACTTAGTGATGTTGTCAAATGTTGTCAAATTTGAAGAACAAAATTGGCATATTTGAGATGTTGTCAAATAGCTATAGTTTCATTTTGTGATGTTGACAAAATTGGTATCTGATGAGTAGTTATTTTATCATGATGATCTTGCTAAAAAAATTGAAGAACAAAATTTGACACTTGATGAAAATTAGGATTTGAAGTATCATGATGATCTAAAACCTTGACTAGATGTCATTAGCAATATGATTTTTTTCATAGTTTGAAGTGTCAATGCTTTATGTGATGTGGTGCCGTCAAAATTTACAGGCTTTGTGGTATTCATCTCCCTGGAGCCTTCGTCGTCTGGGTTTGGTCTGTGATCCTGCCGCTGCTCGACTACTTCTTCTACAGCGGAGGGTGAGCTACGAATCCACCTTCACCTCCTAGCCTCTTTTAACTAGATTGAATTTTCACATCAAGTCGCGTAACCTAGGTCTCCCGTCCGAAAGGGTTGCATCGATAAATATGCATTCAATTGCATATTTATCACCGCAGCTCTTTCGGATTGTCCAGCGCTTTCCACGGACAGCCCGAGGATGTGTAGATTGGGTACGTTGTTCATGCTCTACCCCGTTCCGAGACAGGATTTCGGCGGCGCCTCCCTGTTGTTCTCCGGATGCACATTCTCTCGGCATTTTGCCGAGACGTGTATTTGGAGAACAGCGGGGAGGTGCTGCCGAAATTTTGTCTCGGAATGGGGTAGAGCATGGACCGTACTCAATCTACACATTCTCGGGTGGGATTAGGACCCATCTTTACCTATTAGAGATGTAGGTGGATTACTCGTCAACCTTGTAAAAAATAAAATATTGATGTTGGTAATTAAAATGAATCCTTAATTTTGTTGTGTGGCTTCCAATAAAGCAGAAATGGCAGATAATCAGTGGATGTATAGTGGGTTTTTCCGTCGGAATCAAGTAACAACAGAGTGGGTCGAGAAAACTGATGTGTTTTTGAAAGAGATATTCCGTAGTCCAATGAGGATGGTGCCAGAATGCCCGTGTGCCAGATGTAAGAGACGTATCCGCAGAGATAAGAGTGAGATGACTAAGCACCTTCGCACGCATGGATTTATGCCCAACTTTAATATGCCGATAAACTTTGCCCAGCGGGACCGTGGTAGAGAGGATGTGATACGACAACGCATCGCTGGTTATGAGGACGATGGGGTTAGAGACATGCTAGATGATGTCTTTGCTGCACAGCCGACACCTCCGTCACATTCAGCGAATGAACCGGAGGAGCCGGAGGAAACCGCAAAGGCCTTCCTGGAAATCTTGGCCTCGTCAAAGAAACCTCTCTATGAGGGTGCCAAGCTGTCTGTGCTGGATGCCATCTCGCAACTGATGGCAGTGAAGGCTGAGTACGGCTGTAGCCGAGGTTGCTTCGAAGCATTTCTGGGAGTATGGGCTAACAGCCTGCCCGAGGGCCATGAACTGCCGAAAACCATGTACGGTACGAAGAAAATCATGAAGGCGCTCTCCATGGACTATGAGAAAATACATGTTTGTCCAAAGAATTGCCTTTTGTTTAGACATGAGTATGCGGATGACAACTACTGTAGGAAGTGCGGTTCCTCTCGGTATATTGAGGTGGTCGATAAGCATGGTCAGAAGCGGCAGCTAAAAATCCCTGTGAAGGTTCTTCGGTATCTTGATTTTATAAAAAGACTGCAGCGCCTTTTCATCACCGAGGAGTCTGCCAAAATGATGAAGTGGCACAAGGAAGGGAAAAGGTACAATCCAAAAAAAATTGTACATACATCAGAAGGTGAAGCATGGAAGTCATTCGATATAAAGTACCCGGAGGAAGCAGCCGAGGCTGGGAATGTCAGAATTGCTATAACAGGTGATGGGTTCAATCCATATGGTATGTCGTCTAATCCATACAGCTGCTGGCCCATATTTGTTATTCCGCTCAATCTCCCTCCCGGCGCCATAATGCAACGCAAGACCATGTTCCTGTCGCTTATAATTCCGGGGCCTGAATATCCAGGGAAGAATTTGAGTGTGTTTATGCAGCCGTTGGTGGATGATTTGCACCATTCTTGGTACTTCCCGAGGTTGACATACGACCGGCATCTGCAGAAAAATTTCTTGATGAAAGTTTGGCTACAGTATTGCATGCATGACTTTCCCGGCTATGCCCTGTTCTGCGGATGGTGTACAAGTGGAAAGATGCCTTGCCCAGTGTGCATGCAGGCCTTGATTTTCATTTGGATGAAGAAGGGTGGCAAGTATGTTGCCTTTGACCAGCATCGACAATTCCTCCCTCCAGACCATCCTGATAGGGAAGACAAGAAGAACTTCACAAAAGGCAAAGTTGTCCATGAAGTAAATGAGATTCCAACGTTTTCTGGTGAGGATGTGCTTGCTCAGCTCAAAGCTCTTAAGCCTGCCTGTGAAGGGAAAGGCAAAGGCAAAGGCAAAGGTAAAGGGAAAAAATATTTTGAAGGATATGGTGAGACGCACAACTGGACTCACATTACCCCCTTCACGCAGCTTCCCTATTTTAAGGACCTCAAACTTCCATACAACATCGACGTGATGCACACCGAAAAGAATGTCGCAGAGTCCCTTTTTAACACGATCCTCAACATTCCTGATAAGACAAAGGATAATGTTAATGCTAGAGTCGATCAACAGAATATTTGTGATAGACCACGTCTTCACATGCAACCTCCCACAGGCAGTCGAAAATCTTGGTTCAAGCCAGATGCTGACTTCGTACTTAAAAAGGATCATAAGATGGAGGCATTCAAGTGGCTGAAACACGTCGTGAAGTTCACTGATGGTTATGCGTCGAATATAAGTAAGGGGGTCAATCTTTCAACGGGCAGAGTGACCGGGCTCAAGAGTCATGACTATCATGTATGGATTGAGCGGATTATGCCGGTGATGGTTCGGGGCTATGTTCCCGAGCGTGTCTGGCGTGTGCTTGCGGAGTTAAGCCATTTCTTCCGAACGCTTTGTGCTAAAGAAGTATGTCCTGAGAAGATAAAAGAAATGCATAAGAAGGCGCCGGAGTTGATATGCAAGCTAGAGAAGATCTTCCCGCCAGGCTTCTTTACTCCGATGACACATCTCATTTTGCACCTTGCGAACGAGGTATTGTTGGGGGGCCCTGTGCAGTATCGTTGGCAGTACGGCCCTGAGAGACAGAACAAGCATCTGAGACGGAAATGTGGAAACAAAGCTAAGATTGAAGCTTCCATAGCTGAGGCAGTTATCCTAGAGGAGGTGGCAGACCTCAGGACAGCCTACTATCCGGACCATGTTCCCACGTTGCACAATAAGGTGTCTCGATACAATACAGAAGAACCCAAGTATAAACCCAAGTTGCCTCTATTCACCGGGCAAGGTGGCAGGGCTGGATGCTCGACATCTTATGTCATGCCACGAGATGAGTGGGAGGATGTCATGTTCTATATCTTGCACAACATCAAGGAAGTTGAGGATGAGTGGATGAGGTAATACCTTTGCACCATTCTTTTAGTCAATTCGTTATGTTCACTTTGCCTAGTTCTTATACCGCTTTTCTTATTGTAGTCGATTCGTTGAGGAAGAATGGACAGGAATGCTGCCTCCTACTGAAGCGGAGGCACTTGCTCTTCTTCGAAAGGGTGCTGATGGAAGGAAAAATTTCGTTGCGTGGTTCATGGAGAAAGTAATTTTTCACACTTTCAATTAAACTCATGCACCCTATAATTTCAATTAAACTCATGCACCCTATAATTTCAATTGAACTTGTAGGGAAATGATCCGACCGAATCAATGGATGAAGAATTGAGATGGGTTTCCATGGGTTTTGACCCTGTCGTCATGACATGCGAAAAGTATGATGTGAATGGGTATCGCTTCCATACAGAGGAGCACCAGAACAGTCGGCCTGATCCCAAAACCATAAATACCGGAGTCTTCACTGAAGGAGATAATAAAATAGATTACTACGGAAGGGTAGGAAAAATATACGAGCTTACATTCAAACTTGGCCGCGAACACCTAAGTCTCACTGTGTTCAAATGCCGATGGTTCGACCCCAAAAAGGGCCTGAGACATACGCCTTCTATTGGTTTAGTTGAAGTTAAACCATCAACCGTCTATGCCGGAGCTGATCTCTTTATCGCCGCTACCCAGGCCACACAAGTATATTATCTGCCTTACCCATGCCAGAAAGAGTACCTAAAGGGTTGGGAAGTTGTGTTCAAGGTGTCGCCGCATGGTAAGCTACCGGACCCGAACGATGATGATTACTACAACATAAACCCCATGACATACGAGGGAGTGTTCTATCAAGAGGAACATGATGACGTGGTCCGAAACAACGAGGATGATGACTTGGGTTATGTTGACCTGGACCCAAACGACGACGACGCAAGGATTGATGGTGAGGCAGTTGTGAATCAAAGAGACATAATTATGCTTGAAAAGTTAAATGAAGACGCTGATGATGAGGAAGAGCCTCCACCTCTGTCAGACAACGAAGAAGATATGCGTGATAGTGATGATGAGACCGCTCCACAAATAGATTACAATAGTGATGATTCATATGGGTTCTAGAAAATGTAAGTTCTTTTAATGATCATTACAATAGTATGCTTAATATGCACTTCTGGTATTAATGTTTTTCCTGTATGCTTGTTTAATTGATATCCTTACTAATTGTTTATTCTCTTCTCAATGCAGGTTTGCTAATCATGGGCAAGTCCAGTGGTGCCAGTTTCCTCAGTAAACTCAAAGGAGGACTTACTCGGAGTGGACGAGCCCACAAGGTTCCCTCCCGACTACGCGAGGATGGCACCTCACAGGGAGGTGGAGGGGTCGGGGGAGGAGACCCTAGAGGAGGAGGCGGTGGGGGGAGAGCCCCTAGAGGAGGAGGAGGTGGGGGGAGAGGCAGCCGGGGCAAAAAACTCCGGGCCGTGTCCGAAATAGGAGGGTCTTCTTCGATGCCCTCCCATACAGAGGCACCTTCTGAGTCTGAGGAGGAGGAGTATGTTCCTGATGGCGAGGAGGAGGAGGCCGAGGAGGAGGGTGAGGAGGAGGAGGCCGAGGAGGAGGGTGAGGAGGAGGAGGCCGAGGAGGAGGGTGAGGAGGAGGGCGAGGAGGGTGGAGGGGAGGTTGATCCCGAGTTGTGGGGTGACTTGCCACCGGGTGCTCCGCAGGGGTGGCTGCGTGGTAATGCCGGACTACCTACACCACCTTCTATCGAGGAGCACAAGTGGATCATTGAACCTGTGGGGACAGAGTAAGTGCCTCTCAATCATATTTTCAACACATGACAACATTTTCTTATTGTACACATGGCAATCATTTGATTCTTTTGCAGAAACTGGATCCTTCGCGGAAATGGCCGTAAACCGAACGGCCTTATCACTGTCCTGTTGAAGCACTTTTGGCCTGGCCTATTCTGCCCGCGGCCAGACAGGGACCCGCAGCTGCGGGTTTTGGCCACGAGCTGGGCCCACTACGAGGCTTGCAGCAACGCGGAGTACGGGACAGCCGCTAAGGCCGTGATCACCAAATTTTGGGTAAGTTCTCTTCTTAATCACTTGTCTTCAGTTTCGTTCATAGTTTATCATTGGATCACTCAACTCATGCCTTGTTTGCTTCTGGTTTATGCAGCAACTCTATAGAGTTCTTGACGAGCACAAGGCCAGAGCCGACGTGGTCTTGCTTGCGGCTGCGAAGAAGAAAGCTCGTCAGTTGCAGTACGAGGTGCGCTGGGTTGCCGTCTCGCAGTACTACCACTACTACCTGCACCAAAAGATGACCAAAAGTCAAGCGCAGAAGCAGCGACTTACCTTGAACAGGGAGCAGTTCATGATGGTAACTATTACTAACTTTTCATTGTTTCAAGCAGTCAACTCTATGTTTCGTGCTCACATGTCATGCTTCCAAAATTTGCATAGGTTGTTCCTCGTTGGTGCTATGGAAGGCATGACGGATGGGCGAGTTTGGTGGATAGGTGGCTCGGCGCCGATGCAGAGTTTGCTGCCAAGAGCATCAAGGGCCGGGCTAACCGTGGAGCCGACGGGACACACGGCCAAGGAAACAGGAACCACTGGAGCTTCAAGGCCATGAAGGTATATCTATGTGCATGATGCATTTTTGTTCTTCTTTACCGTCATGTTCTTATGTATGGCTAACTTCTATTTGACGTTGTAGGAGGACAAGTTGAAGAGGCCGCTCTCAGACATGGAGTCGTGGAAGCTGGCCCGCGAGCGGAGTCGTCGCAAGGAGGGCGAGAGCCAGTACTACGGCAAGACCGAGGAGCACCTGGGGTCTTACATTCATCACTATCAGGAGTTGCATCCGGATGTTCCTGTTGCCGAGGTCGCCCAGTCTCAGATCGACGACACGGCGGTGGTGGCCATCCAGGGGAAGAAGAATGGCCGGTATCCGTGTTTCGACGGCTTGATCACTCCTTCGATCTCGTACACACAGCTTCGGGCTAGCAACCCGAGCCAGTTAGAGAGTACGGGGCGTTCACAGACTCCTTTAGCCCGCCAGCATGCTGTAAGTACTTCCTCTTTATCTTTTTCTATCTAGCATTCTCAGTTTATTTTCAGCATTGCTCACTTAGAAACAATCTAAATTATGTAGGCATATAAGGAGTTTGTCGAGCATAGGAATCTCGAGGTGCGGGAGTACTTGAAACGAGTGAAGGCAAACGATGATTACAACCGTCAGATGATGACGGTTAGTTCTGCCCTCTTAAAACCAAGCTAAATTTTTGCACTTTCATTCCTTCTGATCTTCTAGTTTGCTTGTTTAACTAACATTCAGGCTATGTTGGCGGCTTGGAGTAACGGCACGGGTCCACCACAAATGGGACCCCCCCACCACCTGCGGGAGAACCCCCACACGTGCCCACGTTCGATGAATGGGTGGCACTAGGCAGTGATGGTCCGGTTAGTACATTTGCCTAACTACTGACAAACTAGTTCTCGTTCATTCAACACTATCATATCATATTTACTGTTAGAATCTTTTCTGAAACATGTAGGGGACCGGTGGGTCGACTCCTGCTCCGTCGACCCCAGTCACACCGATCTGGCAGAGTGGTGGTGGTTTTGGTGGAGGTGGTGGTTTTGGTGGAGGTGGTGGTTTTGGCGGAGGTGGTGGTTTTGGTGGAGGTGGTGGTTTTGGCGGAGGTGGTGGTTTTGGCGGAGGTGGTCTTGCTTGATGATTCCGTGCATGTGGCCGTCGTGCCATGCCTTTCATATTCCTACTTTTATGATGTTTCATGTCTTGCACAACTTTTATGTTCATGAACTTGAGTCGGTGATGATCTTTAGATGATGTGATGAACTTGAGTATGTTTAGATGATGATGGTGAACTTGAGTATGTTTAGATGATGAACTGTCATATTTCTGCATAATTTCATATTGTTCTGTTTTGAAATGCTGTCAAATGAATTGGAAAAGAGAAAAAACAGGGAAAAAAAAAAACTATGCCTACGGCAAAGCCGGCATATATAAGCCCAGGAGTCACCAGGGCTCGCCACGTGGCGGATCTATGCCGACGGCTTTGCCGTAGGCATAGGTGAAAATCTATGCCGACGGCAAAGCCGTAGGCATACCTCTGCTGCCAGGAGTAACCAGAAGAAGACACGTGGCAGGGCTATGCCTACGGCAAAGCCGTCGGCATAGATTCATCTATGCCGACGGCTTTGCCGTAGGCATAGCCCTGCCACGTGGCCTTGCATGATTCGTCCCCGTTTTTGACGGCGCCGTCCGTTGCCGTCAGACGAAAAAGACTGCCGACGGCTATACTATGCCGACGGCTGATGCCAGGCCGTCGGCATAGGCCCCTATGCCGACGGCTTTACTATGCCGACGGTCTGACAAGACTACGCTGACGGTATCTACGCCGACGGGTCTATGCCGACGGCAGCCGTAGGCATAGACCTATGCCGACGGCTTGGGGGCCTATGCCGACGGTCCTTGGCCGTAGGCATAGACCGCGAGTCCGGTAGTGTTTTCGTCCACTGCCGCATAAAGGACCCTCACATGGCTTCCTCTTTAGTAAATGTGATCATCCATAATTCAACAAATAGGAACCTTATCCATAGAAAAGTTCGGATCTTGAAGCAAACTAACGGTTCTGATAGCCACCTCTAGTGCTAGTGTTGATACGAAAGCCGTCCTCATATATATATATATATTTGGATAACAACACTATTCTAATTCTATCACAACCAGCCCTATATAGGAGCCACCAGGTGTTCCTGAACTCCCGAAAATCCCACCGGACCGATTGCAGAAAAAAAAACCACCCCACCCCACCCGCTGCCCCGATCCCCACCCCGACCTCCCCCGAGCGCCGCCACCTCCTGGATCTCGCCGCCCCACGCGCCTCCTCCCGCCGGCCGACCTACCCAAGGCGCCCCCCAGCAACCCCAACGAGAGCCTCCGCTGCATCCCGCGTGCCCCCCGTCGGCGAGCGGCTCCCTCCTCGTCGTCGGTGCCGTGCCCCCCGCCGGCTACACGGGCGCAGAGTCTCGCCGCGTGCCCCCCGCTCCGCCGCCTCAAGGACCGGGTTACAGGCCCCGGTCTCCGGCCAAGCTGCCGTCCAGGGGTTCGACGCCGTCAACATGGGTCAGACGCCTTGGGAGGTCACGCCGTATCCCGCCTGCATGCGTCCCTCGCCGATGCATCTCCAACTCACCATGGACGGCTTCCTCGTCGGGCTCGATCTTCTCCTCCAGCCTCCGTTATGCTAGCCTAGCTTTCCTCCGGCCGCAGCAGCACTCAAGCCGTTCGCCGCGGCTACCTCCGGCCGTTCAACTACACTGCGCCCTCACCTTATTGCCATTCCACATCCTTGGATGGATTTTTCCTCACGTACGTGCGTCCTCTGTTGTTCTTCTTTCAGGTTTCTCCGGGTGCACGTTCGCTTCCAGTGCTAGGTAAAATTTTCATCCTCGCTCATACATTCCCTTCTGTTGCAGTAGAATCATCAGATTTTTTTGCGGGATGGCATACTCGTAGCTTTTCTTCCTGTATTTTCCTGAATTTGATTATAGAACAAAAGGCAAAAGGGCCAAAAGACATCTTTGCTTGGCTTCAGACTTCAGTGTCTTGAGGTTTTGTCTTGGCTAAGATAGACAAAAGGGAGACGAGCTAATTAAACTTTTCATACGGTTGATCGTCGCATCGGAGCAAGAAAAGGCCAGACAGGCGTTCTTCCAGCATGTGTATCATGCCTGCGGGCAAAAAGGAAGAAGCTTCACTGACAAAGCTACTAGCCAGTGTACTGATAGTCTAATACTTTAGGGAAAGCTCCAGCTTTCCAAAGACTATTATGATAATACAGTTCAAGTGTCAGAGCGTGTGACTAACATATTAGGTTCAGTGTGCAAGCATGGAAGCACAGACCATGACGCTATGATGCATTTTGACGTGGATGTTTTTTCTTCTCTTTGACGCAGTGCCGCCAGCACCACCACGGGAATTGCAGTCGCAACCAGATGGCACGCCACCACCGCGAGCCACTCGTCGGCGACCACCAGCCCATGTGCGCACACGGGGTCTCATGCGCAGCGCCGCTGATGGGGATTGGGCGTGACCTGCACCTGGAGGACGCCTCGACCTGTAGCTAGAAGAGGCCTCGACCTGCAGCTGGCCGCGCGCCGCCACACTAGTCTACAACCTACAGCTGGCGCCGCACGCCCAGGCCGTTCAACTTTGGCACACCAGGTCGTTCAACTCCGCCCGTGCTCCTCTTAGATTACCTTCAGTCAAGATTGAACACAAAATATCAATCCATTCGGTACAGTGCGGTTGTCTTGATTAGTCTTTCTTGCAAACAAAAAAGAAATGCCCGTACCTTTTGCAGGTATGAAATGGGGAGAAAATGTGAACTACCCTGTGGAATCTTCATATACATCCCGTTGCCTCTTCTCTTCTTTTTGCTGTGAGTCTGTAAATTGAAGATTAGTCATAACAGGGGAAGAAATAGTTTTAGAGAGTTTTTCGTAAAAATTCAGAGATGTTGTTCAGATCGCTATGGACTTTCCGTACATGTTTATGCTAGTTCATGCTCGTTTGTACTCTCTTTTCTTCTTACTCTGGTTCAGATTTTGGTTCGAAAAGTATGTGCATGTTGATAGAGACAATCTGTACAAAGAACTTCAAATATTATTGCCCCGTGGCTTCATGTCTTCACAAGATGTACCATTATTTTTTCTCTCTCAAAAAGTGACTTTTCAGCAGTACAGCAGATCCAAAATCCCGAAGAAAATAATGACAAAAAATAAAAAAGAAAGTCCAAAGAGTTTGGGGACAAAGGTTCAAAGAGGATTTATGTCGTGAATATTTTTTTTATTGCTACACGAAGTACCTTGTTGTTCCTGGATGATGAGCATTTCGTTCGCATATACTCCTTGTTTTTTAAAGAATGAAGTTCAAAAACAAGAAAACGAGAAGTTCAGACTGTTCAACTTTTACAAAAAAATAATAATATATTGTTCCTGTTACGATAGTAATAAAACGAAGAAGTTAAAATTAAATTAACAGAGCAATTCGATGTTTATATACCAAGAAGGAAAACACGTGTTGCCAAAAAATGCTAACTTTGGAAGTTCAAAACTAATAAATTGGAGAGTTCGAAAAAAAAAGAAAACAAAAAATAGACACACATATGTTTGTACAATAAAAATTCATGGATTTTCCCTTTTTCAATAAAAGCCAAAAAACTATTTCGTTGTTTGTAACAAAAACATATGTTGTCATGTCTAAAAAAATCCCAGGAAGACCAAAGTAAGAGCAGTTCAATTTTTTATATAAAAAAGGATTTTAACCATTTCTAAAAATACCTAGAAGTTCAAATTAAAAAAATTGATCATTTCAACAATTATAAAAATAATGGTTTTCCTTGTTTCTAGAAAAAACCTAAAGGTTCAAATTTAAAAGAAGAAGTCCAATGTTTATTACAAACCCAAGATGGTTAAACTAAAAAAACAAAGCATCTCAACACAAATTTATAAAAAAAGATTTTCTCCATTAAAAAACCCTTGAAATTAAAACATATGTGATCATAGGATGGTTAAAACATTTTCTCCGTTAAAAAATGTTTGATGCTTATTTAAAAACATATTTTTTTCTAAGAATAAGACTAAGAAGTTCAAATTACAATAAAAGAGAAGTCCAAAGATTATGAAAAACTCAGATTGTTCACGTTACTAAAGTATAAAACAAAGAAATTCAAATTAGAAAAAGGAACAACTAAAAAAGTTTAAAAATAGATTTACCATATTTCTAAAAAAACTAGAAGTTCAAACAAAAATAACAAAGTGGTTCGATGTTTATTTAGAAACTAAGATTTTACCGTTATTAAAATACTCAAATTTCCCTTAGTATTGAAGAATCAACCATGAAGTTCAAAAAACCATGAAGTCCATATTAAAAAGATGGAGAAGTTCGACGATTATAGAAAACTCAGATTTTCCTCGTTATTAAAGAATGGAAACAAGAAGTTCAAAAATAAAATAACAAGAAGTTCAACTTTAAAAATTAGTGCGCTTTAAAATTTCATAAAAAAGATTAAGAAATAAAACCAGAAAGTCCATATTAAAAAGATGGAGAAGTTCGATGATTATAGAAAACTCAGATTTTCCTCATTATTAAAAAATGGAAACAAGAAGTTCAAAAATAAAATAACAAGAAGTTCTACTTTTAAAAAATAGTGCACTTTAAAATTTCATAAAAGAGTAAGCAATAAAACAGGAAGTCCATATTAAAAAGATGGAGAAGTTCGATAGTTATAGAAAATTCATATTTTCCTAGTCATTAAAGAATGCAAGCAAGAAGTTTAAAAAATAAAATAACAAGAAGTTCAACTATTAAAAATAGAGCACTTCAAAATTCATAATAAAAGATTAAGAAATAAAACCAGGAAGTCCATATTAAAAAGATGAAGAAGTTCGATGATTATAAAAAACTCAAAATTTCCTCGTTATTAAAGAATGGAAACAAGATGTTCAAAAATAAAATAAAAAGAAGTGCAACTATTAAAAATATAGCGCTTCATAAATTCATAAAAAAAGGATTCAGAAAATTAGATTAAAAATTCATAAAAAAACTTAAAAAAATTCACGTAACCGAGAGAAGTTCAGGTACTGTCAGAAGTTCATGTACTACATGGTGTGCATTTTGTATTAAAAATAATAAAAAAGTAAATGCTGAAAGTTTTGTTGTTATAAGTTCAAGTCCTTCGTCAGAGAAAGTTCAAAAAATTATTGTGAGAGGGATTTGTACAAAAGGAATATTATTTGAGTGACATTAACGAATGTATGAGAAAATTACAAAACGAAAATACGTCACAGAAGTTCAACGTGAAAACAGCTGGAAGTTCAACTACTACACGGAATGAATTTCACATGAAAAACTTTTAAAACCGTTGCGAGTATGAAAAAGTGATCAACACGAGAAAGTTGCATCTCTATAGCAACTTTCCATCGGTATATCACTTGCTCAATTCCTGTGAGTGTTTTGGTGCGTGGATGGAGAGCCACGGGCAAAAAAAGCACGTGAAAAACAGAGTGAAGTTCAAGGTTTCATACCGAGAAGTTCACATACTTCACGCGATGCATTTTTCACGAATCTGTTGAAGGAAATATGCCCTAGAGGCAATAATAAAGTTATTATTTATTTCCTTATAATCATGATAAATGTTTATTATTCATGCTAGAAGTGTATTTACCGGAAACATAATACATGTGTGAATACATAGACAAACAAAGTGTCACTGGTATGCCTCTACTTGACTAGCTCGTTAATCAAAGATGGTTATGTTTCCTAACCATGAACAATGAGTTGTTATTTGATTAACGAGGTCACATCATTAGCAGAATGATCTGATTGACATGACCCATTCCATTAGCTTAGCACCCGATCGTTTAGTATGTTGCTATTGCTTTCTTCATGACTTATACATGTTCCTATGACTATGAGATTATGCAACTCCCGTTTACCGGAGGAACACTTTGGGTACTACCAAACGTCACAACGTAACTGGGTGATTATAAAGGAGTACTACAGGTGTCTCCAATGGTCGATGTTGGGTTGGCGTATTTCGAGATTAGGATTTGTCACTCCGATTGTCGGAGAGGTATCTCTGGGCCCTCTCGGTAATACACATCACATAAGCCTTGCAAGCATTACAACTAATATGTTAGTTGTGAGATGATGTATTATGGAACGAGTAAAGAGACTTGCCGGTAACGAGATTGAACTAGGTATTGGATACCGACGATCGAATCTCGGGCAAGTAACATACCGATGACAAAGGGAACAACGTATGTTGTTATGCGGTCTGACCGATAAAGATCTTCGTAGAATATGTAGGAGCCAATATGGGCATCCAGGTCCCGCTATTGGTTATTGACCAGAGACGTGTCTCGGTCATGTCTACATTGTTCTCGAACCCGTAGGGTCCGCACGCTTAAGGTTACGATGACAGTTATATTATGAGTTTATGCATTTTGATGTACCGAAGGTTGTTCGGAGTCCCGGATGTGATCACGGACATGACGAGGAGTCTCGAAATGGTCGAGACGTAAAGATTGATATATTGGAAGCCTATATTTGGATATCGGAAGTGTTCCGGGTGAAATCGGGATTTTACCGGAATACCGGGAGGGTTACCGGAACCCCCCGGGAGCTATTTGGGCCATAGTGGGCCTTAGTGGAAAAGAGAAGGGGCTGCCCTAGATGGGCTGCGCGCCCCCCCTTCCCCTAGTCCTATTAGGACTAGGAGAGGTGGCCGGCCCCCTCCTCCTCTTTTCCCCTCCGAGGAATCCTAGTTGGACTAGGATTGGAGGGGGAATCCTACTCCCAGAGGGAGTAGGACTCTCCTGCGCCTCCCCCCTTGGCCGGCCAGCCTCCCCTCCTCTCCTCCTTTATATACGGAGGCAGGGGCACCTCTAAACACACAAGTTGACACAAGTTGATCCACGTGATCTATTCCTTAGCCGTGTGCGGTGCCCCCTGCCACCATATTCCTTGATAATACTGTAGCGGAGTTTAGGCGAAGCCCTGCTGCTGTAGTTCATCAAGATCGTCATCACGCCGTCGTGCTGACGAAACTCTTCCCCGACACTTTGCTGGATCGGAGTCCGGGGATCGTCATCGAGCTGAACGTGTGCTCGAACTCGGAGGTGCCGTAGTTTCGGTGCTTGATCGGTTGGATCGAGAAGACGTACGACTACTTCCTCTACGTCGTGTCATCGCTTCCGTAGTCGGTCTGCGTTGGGTACGTAGACAATACTCTCCCCTCGTTGCTATGCATCACATGATCCTGTGTGTGCGTAGGAAATTTTTTGAAATTACTACGAAACCCAACATCCGTTTCGCGATAAAGGCAGAACGAATGATCTCGCCATTTTTCAAATTACTTGAAAACGGCAGGGAATCATAGAAAATCATCAACATGAAAAAGTTTCGCATTTTCCTTAGCTTTTCAATGGTATATTATTTGCCCCATTCCGATAAAGTTTGTGGAAATTACAGCGAAAATACGTTTTTAGCCATTTTGAAAACTGACATAAAACAGTAAGGAATTGGGAGAAATAATATACACCAAAAAGTTTTGCATTTCCTCAAGCTTTCCAACGCCATATGATTTGTTGCATTCGGACATGGGGTTAAAAAAGTACATCAAAAATACTAACTCAGTGAAACTTGTACTGTTTTCTAAATCACTTTTAAACCGTTCAAAATTAGAAAACAATTTCTACATGAAAAAGTAGCGCATTTTCATAAGCTTTCCAACACCATATCATATGCCTCAATTGGTTTGGCCGTTTAGAAATGACATCGAAAATACGAACTCGGCTGTTCGGTTTGTGAAATTTTACGATTTTCTAAATTACTCTTCAACCGTAGGTAATTAGAGAAAACTTTCAACATGTGGAAAGAGCGATTTTGCAGCAGCTTTCCAACGCCATATTACTTGCCTCATTCCGATAAACGGTTTAGAAATGCGATCGAAATTACAATTCACGTTTTTTGTGTGAAGAAAGAACGGTTTTCAAAACTGCTCTTAAACCGCTTATATTTTGCCAAAAATTTAAGTTGGGTCATGATATTGGTGTCCATAGCTTTCCAACGATATATAGCAGGCCCTATTTGGGCAATGTTGCGGGAAGTTCAACCTAGTTCACAGAGAAGGTCAGGCGCGTTACTCAGGCAGTTCAGGTTGTGATCAGAATATTATTCTGATCCCGTGATCAGAATAGTGTTTATGTATATATATAGCCGGTTTATTTTGCTAACACTTCCGCACTGCACGCTCATCACAAGTGCACGTCATTGTTTGAAGCAAGTGTGCTGCAGTACTGAGGCGAGTGAACTTCCCGTCGCAAAAAACTACACGCAGTTTTTTTGGTACTATTTTCACTTCATTTTTTAAACCGTTTGTCGGAACAAGGCATAAAATATACCGTTCAAAAGCTCTGGATTAGGTGCAACTTCGTCATGTTATTTTTTTCTAAGATTCATCATAGTTTAAGAGTAGTTTCGAAAACGGTGCGGCACACGGCGAGTGACAGCGAGCGTTTCTTCGCTTTTTTCTAAACCGCTCGTCAGAATGAAGCAAATGATACACCGTTGGAAATATATCATCGAGGCACATATTTTTCATATGTATTATTTTTGTCTAATTCGTTCGGTTTAAGATCAGCATCAAATTTACTAAATCATGGAATTGTATTTTTCAATTTTTTGAATTTCTTGGTACTATTTTTGCTCCAGTTTGTTAACCATTTGTCGAAACGAGGCACGTGATAACCCGTTGGAAAGCTACAGACGAGGCGCAACTTCATATGTACAACTATTTTTGAGATTGCTTATGGTTTTAAGTTAATTTTAGAAATCGTGTGGCGGATGACAAGTGGCAACGTAGTTTTTTTCGTGATTTTTTTACAAATCGCTGACCAAAATGATCCAAAGATACGCCATTGGAAAGATGTCATCAAGATGCAACTTTTTCATGTAGAACACTCTCTCTAATTCCTTACGGTTTAAGAGCGGTTTTAAAATATTGAAACGCGGACACTGTTTTTCGCGATACCCAAATCTTTGTGCGTACTTCATCAGACAGAAGAGCTTTTTTGTTGTTTTGCTAAAAAAATCGCACTTTGAGATTATGCGCAAGTGAACAACATCACACTCAAAAGTGAACCACATCCAAGGACCAAACACACTGGAGGTGTTGCATTGATATAGTGAACCACGGAGGAGCTTTATAGTGAACCACATTTGAGAACAAAGTGAGCTTCAGAACCTATATACCAATTCATTTTTTTACACAGCCACACAAATACATACACACAATCGACACTGTCACCAGCCGAACCGCAATTGAGGACTAGCCGAGCTGCACTAGATCAGACCCCAACGGCGTACTGCATGCCCACGCCCTACGGACCATGCGTGCCGCACTGCACGCTCATACCCCCCCGGAATGCGACCACCTCAAAAAGACAAAACAAAAAGTCAAACAGTGGACTGCACACCCATGAAGGAATCCAACAAACCGCCATGTGTTAAGCTGAATTGTTCGGCTACTGATGCCGAACTACATACCATGCGCGCGCTCTGTTGCTGTACCGCATGGCTACGGATACCAAACTACATGAACCACACAACTATGATGCATACTCACCCTACAGAGAGATCCATGGAAAAACTGCATAGAGATGAGGCACCAGTGAGCGCCACCATGGAAGCCCATGACCACCGAAGCCGCAATGGATGCACAAGAGAACTGCAGAACCAAACGCCCTTTTTGACCCCACGAGCCTTTACCGGTAAGACCCTGCGAGGAGCATGACGCGCCAGCACTCTGAATCGCGAGCACATCAAATGCAAACTACACGCCAGCGACGCCCGATCTCATCTGCATGAAAACAATATCTTTGTAAAAAACAAAAGAAAAAGGAACTGCAACACACGCCTGACGAACTGTAAGCCACATCCCACCAAGAATGCTGCAAAATAGAACTTCTTGCCATGGCCGCCGAACTGCAAATGCTCATATGGGTCAGTCCCTGGGCAGTGGTACTTAGCTGCTGCACACCGGCTGTCGGCTCCTAATGGTTTACCGGGGCTACCTCCTGGTGTCCTGGAGGGGCAGCGCGTGGTGAACCAGCTGAATTTTGGAGCTTGGATCCACCGGCGGCTTGACGGAGCAGACCACAGGGCGCCCGGTAGGCTAGAGCAGGGGGGCATTGATGCTCAGTTCCGTCACCGCGAGGCAGTGAGGTAAGGCAGGGTCGCGGCGGGTCCAAAGGTCAGAAGGGTGGATCCGGCCGTGGCGAGGTCCCTAGAGGGGAGGGGAAACAGGAGAGCTCGTCCAAGAGGATGGGGCGGCAGAGCTCGGAGAGGAGGGGAAGGGAAGCAGGAGAGCTCTCCGGTGGGATGCGCGCATCACCGGGCAGGCACGGGAGGAGGATCCCGCTGGATTTGGCAGCCGCAGGGCCGGGGTAGGTGGCTAGGCAGGGGTCCGACTCGGGCCATGCGGTTGAGGTGTGTTGGCGGCGTGAGGAGGAGCTACAACGGCAGCTAGGAGGGAGATGCTGCGGCTTGGCTGGGAGGGGAGGTGGTGTGGCCGCAGCTGGGGGGAGGGAGGTGGTGTGGCGTGGTTTGAGGAGCACGGGGAGATAGACATAAGAGAAGAGGTGAGTGTGTTCGTGTGTGGGTGGGGTGGGGGTCGGGGAAGGCTTCTTTCCGGGCGCTCGGGGTGGTTGCTGGCTCGGATCCGCGCTGGTGGTCGCGTGGTTGCCGACCGGGATCCACCTCCAAAAGTCGTGCTTTGGGGTAGAGCAGGGGAAGGAGGTGGTGGATCAGCAGGGGTGGATTCGAGGAGAGGTGGGGGAAGGAGGTGGGTGGGGTGGGGTTTCTCCTTTTTTGTTTTGAGAAAATTGCTTCTATACCATCGACAACCTCAACAATGGCTCATTTGCCCTCCAACAAAGCTCCGGTGCTTATATACCAGACACGAACAAATTCTATTGCTTTTTTGCCATTGCCGTCAATCTGCCATTAGATAGTGTCCATTTTCCTTGTCAGATTTCCCACAAATTCCAAATTTACCCTTAGTTTAGAAAAACAACAACTCACGCATGCACCCGACCCTCCCCATCCCACGACTCCATGCCCGACCATCCCCAATCCGCATGCACGCGCAGCGCAACGCCGGCCTCGAGCGAGCCGCAATGGAGGAACCCTCGCTGGCGCCACCACAACCCCCACCGCCACTCCCCCACCCCCCTCCGGTGCCGCATCATGGTGGAATTGCCGCTGGCGCTTCCCCAGGTCTCTCGTCCACCGCATCTCTGATGCTATCTAGGTGATGCTTCATGGCGGAACCGCCGCCGGCGCTTCCCCAGCCCCTGTCGCACGGCCCCATCGCCGCCGCGCCTGTACCACCGCGTCTCACCACGTCTTCGATGGCCAACACATGTGGGCCAGCAGCACCAACCTCTCCAAGTGGCCATGTCACCCAGAACCCTAGCATCGGGGATTCCAGCATGGTGGAGAGCGGGGCAGTGGCGCCGACGGCCGAGGCCCTCCCCAAGATCAACTCCTTTGTGGGCGCACTTGCAGCAACCCATCTGCCCCAGAATTCCATGCCCGACAAGGAGGACGACATAGCTGATGAATGCGGCTCGACCTCTCTCTCTGCTCTTTGCGCTAGGTAATTTCTCGGGCTCTCTATCCCTTTTTGCTGCAGTTTTTGGTAGTAGAATGCACAATTGACATGGTTTGCATCATCCACAGGATGATCCAGTCTTGTAGCTACATAGTAGAGGTGAACGTTTGTGGCAGTGGAACCAAAATCACTAGGGATTCGATATTTAGTTGGTAGATTTTGAGGGTAGTAGGACAAGTATGAAGGATTTGCTGGCTTGTATTGCCGGAAATTTTGCTTTATGCTCAGAGGATAATATATTTCTTGAGTACTTTGATTCCATTAGTGGCAAAAATATCTCTGTGTCAAATGATGAAGAATGCATGAAAATGTTTGCCTATTTTGATCAGAATAGAAGTGGCCATTTGATCATCAAATATTCCGAGAGAAGTGATAATGTTGATGTTCCATGTATTCCTTCGAACCAAACACCATCTATAGCACTGCCTAGTCAACCAAGTAGCATCATTGATGAAGCTATTGTATGCCTAACAGATACATATCTTGACAATCCGCATGAAGAATATGAACATGTTGGTGTAGATGAGGAGGACCAGTACTCAATTGGCAGTGTTGGTTCCGATAGTGATGATGAGGTCGAAGAAAAAGATATACCAAATAATGATTATGTTGAGGATAGCAGTGATGATGAGGAATGGGTTGCGGAAGATGCTAGACTGGATGCTATTCCAGAAATTGCTTATGACAAAGAAAACCCGCCAATGCATGTTGGCGCAAAGTACCCCAACATTGAAGAGTTTAGGTTGGCAATTGCTACATATGCTGTAAAGAAAGAGTTCGAATTCAAGGTTGAAAAAAGTGAACCTACTCGATTCAGGGCTTATTGTCGCCGGGCGAAGAAGACGGATTGTAAATGGATAATTCATGTTGGGAGGTTGGATGACCAAGAAACTATGGAGGTGTGTTAGTCGCATAATTTTGTTGAGTGATGTTTTGTTATAAAATGGAGTTGACTGACACTAGTTTTTCCCATTGTTTATTAAATGCAGGTCAAAGTTCATGTGCAGGAGCACACTTGTTCTAGCACAAAGAAGAAAAAGAAGTAGAAAAATGCTTCAAAGGCATGGGTGTGTGAGAAAGTCATGGACTGGGTAAAAGAAGATCCTAGTGTTCGGCCGATGGAGTTACAAAGGAGGCTACATAACAAGTACAAGATCAACGTCCAATACACGAAAGTATTATGTGGCAAAGGGCTAGCAATGGCTAAGTTGTTTAGTATCTGGGTGATTCTTTTGACAAGCTATATGCTTGGAAAGCTGAGGTTGAGAAGAGGTCTCTTGGAAGTATAGTTGCGATTGACCATATGGAGTATGATCAGAAAAAATATTTCATACGGATGTTTGTTGGGCTGAAGCCTTTGTGCGATGGATTCTTGGCTGGTTGCAGACCTTACTTGGCGATAGATAGCACTCATTTGACAGGCAAGTACAGAGGCCAATTAGCTACTGCTTGTGTCGTTGATGGGTTGGTTGTATCCTATAGTCTATGGAGTTATTGACTCAGAAACTACTGAAAGTTGGGTGTGGTTTTTGGAGAAGCTTCGTAATGCTATTGGCTCTCCCCTGGTCTAGCTATATGTTCAGATGCGGGAAAAGGGATTGAAACTGCAATCGAACAGGTCTTTGGGTATGCAGGCTATGGTCAAGGAGCAAATATTCAACCTCCTCAAAATTGGATTATGTGACAAATAATTTGGCCGAGTGTTTCAACAACTGGAGCCGCAAGCACAAAGGTCTCATGTTGTTTCAGCTCATGGACAAGATCAGGAGAAAGATTACTGTCAAGTTTGAGAAAAGGAGAAGGGTAGCTAGAAAATTTCAAGGTTGGCGTATACTTCCAAGTGTCATGAAGGAGTTGAATGACATAAGCAGGGGGCTGGACATTGAATATGAGAGAATAGATGACATGATTGCAGAGGTGAGTGAGAGTGTTGCACTAGGTGACAAGCGCCACGTCACTGATCTAGCAAATAGGACATGCACATGTAGGGCATTTCAAGTCTCTGGGAAGCCTTGCAAACATGCAATTAGCTTTATTACTGGAATTAGGGGGGTCACAATAGAAGACTTCGTTGATGATTATTACAACGTTGCCAAGTTCGCTGCAGCTTATGCTCCTATTCTTCCTGGCCTAACTGACATGTCTCAATGGCCTAGTATGAACAAAGAATTCTTCTTGAATCCCCCAATCCTTAGGAGGGCTCCTGGGAGGCCAAAGGTGCAGAGGCACAAAAGTGGTGCTGAGAATAGCAAGGGAAGGGAAAGAAAGGCCAGCACCAGTGTCCAATTTGCAAAGCTTATGGACATAGATGGCAAAGCTGCAAAGATGCTGCTCCTGAAGCACTAGAAGCCTATGCAGAAGTAGCAAAGCAAAAAAGGTACTTGCTATGTCAATATGAGATTTCTGTTCCACCTTACTCTTGTCTTACTTAAGCTAATATATGAAACTCATGCAGGGACAAAAGAAAGAAAAAACCCATTACGAAAGCTATTTGTACAACATCAGATCAAGCAACTAATGGTACACTACCTCTGCTTCCATGTCCAAGAGAAAATGAAACTGCACTAGCTCTACTTTCATGTCCAAGTGATGCAATTGAAGACGATGTTGCCAAGTCGACATCATCGAAGACTACTTCTAAATCTAGAAGGTATGAAAACTGCACCAAATTTACTCATATTCTGGAGATCTCTATATTCTGTGAGTGTACCATAGTATGTAATCAAAAAAATTGATGCAGATCAAAGGTCATATCTGCTGCGCCTGACAGCCCTGCAATGGGCACTCGAAGCAAGAAGAGAGCTGCGCCTAACAGCCAAGCAATGGCCAGTCGAAGCAAAAAAAAGTTGAAACTGTGAAATTCTCTAAAATCTTGCATATTATTTATGTATTGCACCTCCTCATTTGCATGCTATTTTATTTAGAGACTTGCTTGTGTGAACAACATATTTTGATTGTGGTATTTTGGTTCTGGATGATGTCAACTTGGTACTGATTGTGTAAAATTTAATATGGTGCTTGCTGAATCTCTTCTAAATGATGTGGATTTTCTTGAGTATTACTCTATTGCTGCAAATATTTGAATGCTGGAATTGTTAGATAGTCACTATATATTTGCTGGAATGTTGAAAATAGAGGGGGACTGCTATCAAATTTTTTTCTGGACATGTTTCACAGTTTGCTTATTTGCCATTGAGGGCAGAATAGTCATTTTGGCCACTTACCGATGTGAGATAATGCTGGACTAACTGCTAGTGGTATATAAGCAATAGAATTTGTTCATGTCTGGTATATAAGCACCGGTGCTTTGTTGGATGGCAAATCAGCCATTGTTGAGATTGTCGATGGTATAGAAGCAATTTTCTCTTTTGTTTTCCATGTGGTTTTGGTTTGGGGGTTGAGGGTGTCCTGGACTAGGGGGTGTCCGGATAGCCGGACTATCATCATCATTGGCCGGACTCCAAGACTATGAAGATACAAGATTGAAGACTTCGTCCCGTGTCCGGATGGGACTTTCCTTGGCGTGGAAGGCAAGCTTGGCGATACGGATATGTAGATCTCCTACCATTGTAACCGACTCTGTGTAACCCTAGCCCTCTCCGGTGTCTATATAAACCGGATGGCTTTAGTACGTAGGACACGACAATAATCATTACAACAATCATACCATAGGCTAGCTTCTAGGGTTTAGCCTCCTTGATCTCGTGGTAGATCTACTCTTGTAATACCCACATTATCAATATCAATCAAGCAGGACGTAGGGTTTTACCTCCATCAAGAGGGCCCAAACCTGGGTAAAACATCGTGTCCCTCGTCTCCTGTTACCATCCGCCTAGACGCACAGTTCGGGACCCCCTACCCGAGATCCGCCGGTTTTGACACCGACAGGGGTCGTTCAAGTGCCGAAGTGTTAGCAGAATAAAACGTTTTGTGTGTAGTATAAGATGTTGGGGAACGTAGCAGAAATTCAAAATTTTCCTACGTGTCACCAAGATCTATCTATGGAGAGACCAGCAACGAGTAGAAAGAGAGTGCATCTACATAACCTTGTAGATCGCTAAGCGGAAGCGTTCAAGTGAACGGGGTTGATGGAGTCGTACTCGTCGTGATTCAAATCACCGATGATCCTAGTGCCGAACGGACGGCACCTCCGCGTTCAACACACGTACAGCCTGGTGACGTCTCCCACGCCTTGATCCAGCAAGGAGAGAGGGAGAGGTTGAGGAAGACTCCATCCAACAGCAGCACAACGGCGTGGTGGTGGTGGAGGAGCGTGGCAATCCAGCAGGGCTTCGCCAAGCACCATGGGAGAGGAGGAGTAGGGAGAGAGGTAGGGCTGTGCCAGAACTTCGTGTATAGCTCCCATGCGCCTCCCCACTATATATAGGGGTGGAGGGGCTGGTTTCTTGCCCTCCAAGTCCATTGGGGCGTTGGCCAAGGTGGGAGGAAAGAAATCTCATTATTTCCTTCCCCACCGATTGTTATCCCCCCTTTTTAGGGATCTTGATCTTATCCCTTCGGGATATGATCTTATTCCTTCTAAGGGGGGATCTTGGTGCGCCTTGACCAGGGGTGTGGGGCCTTGCCCCCACTACCCACGTCCATGTGGGTCCCCCCATGCAGGTGGGCCCCACTCCGGAACCTTCTAGAACCTTCCCGGTACAATACCGAAAAATCCCGAACATTTTCCGGTGGCCAAAATAGGACTTCCCATATATAAATCTTTACCTCCGGACCATTCCGGAACTCCTCGTGACGTCCGGGATCTCATCCGGGACTCCGAACAACATTCGGTAACCACATACAAACTTCCTTTATAACCCTAGCGTCATCGAACCTTAAGTGTGTAGACCCTACGGGTTCGGGAGACATGTAGACATGACCGAGACGTTCTCCGGTCAATAACCAACAGCGGGATCTGGATACCCATGATGGCTCCCACATGTTCCACGATGATCTCATCGGATGAACCACGATGTCAAGGACTTAATCAATCCCGTATTCAATTCCCTTTGTCTATCGGTATGTTACTTGCCCGAGATTCGATCGTCGGTATCCAATACCTTGTTCAATCTCGTTACCGGCAAGTCACTTTACTCGTTCCGTAACACATCATCCCGTGATCAACTCCTTGGTCACATTGCGCATATGATGATGTCCTACCGAGTGGGCCCAGAGATACCTCTCCGTTTACACGGAGTGACAAATCCCAGTCTCGATCCGCATAAAACAATAGATACTTTCGGAGATACCTGTAGTGCACCTTTATAGTCACCCAGTTACGTTGTGACGTTTGATACACCCAAAGCACTCCTACGGTATCCAGGAGTTACACGCTCTCATGGTCGAAGGAAGAGATACTTGACATTGGCAAAGCTCTAGCAAATGAACTACACGACCTTTTGTGCTAGTCTTAGGATTGGGTCTTGTCCATCACATCATTCTCCTAATGATGTGATCCCGTTATCAACGACATCCAATGTCCATAGCCAGGAAACCATGACTATCTGTTGATCACAACGAGCTAGTCAACTAGAGGCTCACTAGGGACATATTGTGGTCTATGTATTCACACGTGTATTACGATTTCCGGATAATACAGTTATAGCATGAATAAAAGACAATTATCATGAACAAGGAAATATAATAATAATACTTTTATTATTGCCTCTAGGGCATATTTCCAACAGTCTCCCACTTGCACTAGAGTCAATAATCTAGTTCACATCGCCATGTGATTAACACTCACAGGTCACATCGCCATGTGACTAATACCCAAGAGTTTACTAGAGTCAGTAGTCTAGTTCACATCACTATGTGATTAACACTCAATGAGTTTTATGTTTGATCATGTTGCTTGTGAGAGAGGTTTTAGTCAACGGGTCTGAACCTTTCAGATCCGTGTGTGCTTTACAAATCTCTATGTCATCTCCTAGATGCAGCTACCACGCTCTATTTGGAGCTATTCCAAACAACTGTTCTACTTGGAGCTATTCTAAATTATTGCTCCATTATATGTATCCGGTCTCTCTACTCAGAGCTATCCGGATAGGTGTCAAGCTTGCATCGTCGTAACCTTTACGACGAACTCTTTTACCACCTCCATAATCGAGAAAATTCCTTAGTCCACTAGTTACTAAGGATAACTTTGACCGCTGTCCTGTGAGCCATTCTTGGATCACTCTTGTACCCCTTGACTGACTCATGGCAAGGCACACTTCAGGTGCGGTACACAGCATAGCATACTGAAGAGCCTACGTCTTAAGCATAGGGGACGACCTTCGTCCTTTCTCTCTATTCTGCCGTGGTCGAGCTTTAAGTCTTAACTTCGTACCTTACAACTCAGGCAAGAACTCCTTCTTTGACTGGTCCATCTTGAACACCTTCAAGATCATGTCAAGGTATGTGCTCATTTGAAAGTATTATTAAGCATTTTGATCTATCCTTATAGATCTTGATGCTCAATGTTCAAGTAGCTTAATCCAGGCTTTCCATTGAAAAACACTTTCAAAATAACCCTATATGCTTTCCAGAAATTCTACGTCATTTCTGATCAACAATATGTCAACAACATATACTCATCAGAAATTCTATAGTGCTCCCACTCACTTCTTTGGAAATACAAGTTTCTCATAAACTTTGTACAAACCCAAAATTTTTGATCATCATCAAAGCATACATTCCAACTCCGAGATGCTCACTCCAGTCCTTAGAAGGATTGCTGGAGCTTTGCATACTTATTAGCATCTTTCGGGATTGACAAAACCTTCCGGTTGTATCACATACAACCTTTCCTCATTAAAATCGTCGAGGAAACAATGTTTTGACATCCTATCTGCAAGATTTCATAAATAATGCAGTAATCGCTAATATAATTCCAACAGACTCTTAGCATCGCTACGAGTGAGAAAATCTCATCGTAGTCAACTCCTTGAACTTGTCGGAAAACATCTTAACGACAAGTCGAGCTTTCTTAATGGTGACATTTACCATCATTGTCCGTCTTCCTTTTGAAATCCATCTGTACTCATTAGCCTTACGACCATCGAGCCGTTCTGCCAAAGTCTACACTTTGTTTTCATACATGGATCCTCTCTCGGATTTTATGGCCTCAAGCCATTTATCGGAATCCGGGCCCACCATCGCTTCTCCATAGCTCGTAGGTTCATTGTTGTCTAGCAACATGACCTTCAAGACAGGATTACGTACCACTCTGAAGTAGTACGCATCCTTGTCATCCTACGAGGTTTGGGAGTGACTTGATCCGAAGTTTCATGATCAATATCATAAGCTTCCACTTCAATTGGTGTAGGTGCCACAGGAACAACTCCCTGTGCCCTGTCACACACTAGTTGAAGAGACGGTTCAATAACCTCATCAAGTCTCCACCATCCTCCCACTCAATTCTTTCGAGAGAAACTTTTCCTCGAGAAAGGACCCGATTCTAGAAACAATCCATATTGCTTTCGGATCTGAATTAGGAGGTATACCCAACTGTTTTGGGTTTCCTATGAAGATGCATTTTATCCGCTTTGGGTTCGAGCTTATCAACCTGAAACTTTTTCATATAAGCGTCGCAGCCCCAAACTTTTAAGAAACGACAACTTAGGTTTCTCTAAACCATAATTCATACGGTGTCATCTCATCGGAATTACGTGGTGCCCTATTTAAAGTGAATGTGGTTGTCTCTAATGCCTAACCCATGAACGATAGTGGTAATTCGATAAGAGACATCATGGTACGCACCATATCCAATAGGGTGCAACTATGATGTTCGGACACACCATCACATTATGGTGTTCCAGGCGGTATTAATTGCGAAACAATTTCCACAATGTCTTAATTGTGTGCCAAAACTCGTAACTCAGATATTCATCTCTATGATCATATCATAGACATTTTATCCTCTTGTCACAATGATCTGCTACTTCACTCTGAAATTGCTTGAACCATTCAATAATTCAGACTTGTGTTTCATCAAGTAAATATACTCAACATTTACTCGAATCATCTGTGAAGTAAGAACATAATGATATTCACTGCATGCCTCAGCACTCATTCGACTGCACACATCAAAATGTGTTACTTCCAACAAGTTGCTATCTTGTTCCATCTTACTGAAAATGAGGCTTTTCAGTCATCTTGCCCATGTGGTATGATTTGCATATCTCAAGTGATTCAAAATCAAGTGAGTCCGAACGATCCATTTGCATGGAGTTTCTTCATGCATATACACCAATAGACATGGTTCGCATGTCTCAAACTTTTCAAAAACGAGTGAGTCCAAAGATCCATCAACATGGAGCTTCTTCATGCGTTTTATACCATTATGACTTACATGGCAGTGCCACAAGTAAGTGGTACTATCATTACTATCTTATATCTTTTGGCATGAAAATGTGTATCACTACGACCGAGATTCAATAAACCATTCCTTTAGGTGCAAGACCATTGAAGGTATTATTCAAAAATAGAGTAACCATTATTCTCCTTAAATGAATAACCGTATTGCGATAGACATAATCCAATCATGTCTATGCTCAACGCAAACACCAATCTCGGTGGTAGAGGGAGCGTGCGATGCTTGATCATATCAACCTTGGAAACACTTCCAACATATATCGTCAGCTCACCTTTAGCTAGTCTCTGTTTATTCCATAGCTTTTATTTCAAGTTACTAACACTTAGCAACCGAACCGGTATCCAATACCCTGGTGCTACTAGGAGTACTAGTAAAGTACACATTAACATAATGTATATCCAATATACTTCTATCGACCTTGCCAGCCTTCTCATCTACCAAGTATCTAGGGTAATGCTGCTCCAGTGGTTGTTCCCCTTATTACAGAAGCACTTAGTCTCGGGTTTGGGTTCAACCTTGGGTTTCTTCACTAGAGCAGCAGCTGAATTGCCGTTTCATGAAGTATCCCTTTGTTCCCTTGCCCTTCTTGAAACTAGTGGTTTCACCAACCATCAACAATTGATGCTCCTTCTTGATTTCTACTTTCGCGGTGTCAAACATCATGAATATTTCAAGGATCATCATATCTATCCCTGATATGTTATAGTTAATCACGAAGCTCTAGCAGCTTGGTGGCAATGACTTTGGGGAAACATCACTATCTCATCTGGAGGATCAACTCCCACTCGATTCAAGTGATTGTTGTGCTCAGACAGTCTGAGCACAAGCTCAACGATTGAGCTTTTCTCCCTTAGTTTGCAGGCTAAGAAAATCATCGGAGGTCGTATACCTCTTGACGTGGGCACGAGCCTGAAATCCCAATTTCAGCCCTCGAAACATCTCATATGTTCCGCGACATTTCGAAAACGTCTTTGGTGCCTCTACTTAAACCATTTAATTGAACTATCACGTAGTTATCAAAACGTGTATGTCCGATGTTCGCAACATCGACAAACGACGTTGGGGTTCAGCACACTGAGCGGTGCATTAAGGACATAAGCTTTCTACTGATCGCATAATCGCTACTATCAACTTTCAACTATATTTTCTCTAGGAACATATCTAAACAGTGGAACTAAAGCGCGAGCTTACGACATAATTTGCAAAAGGTCTTTTGACTATGTTCAGGATAATTAAGTTCATCTTATGAACTCCCACTTAGATAGACATCCCTCTGGTCATCTAAGTGATCACATGATCCGAGTCAACTAGGCCGTGTCCGATCATCACGTGAGACAGACTAGTCATCATCGGTGAACATCTTCATGTTGATCGTATCTACCATACGACTCATGCTCGACCTTTCGGTCTCCGTGTTCCGAGGCCATGTCTGCACATGCTAGGCTCGTCAAGTTAACCCTAAGTGTTTTCGCTGTGTAAAACTGTCTTACACCCGTTGTATGTGAACGTAAGAATCCATCACACCCGATCATCACGTGGTGCTTAGAAGCGACGAACTGTAGCAACGGTGCACAGTTAGGGGAGAACACTTCTTGAAATTTTGTAAGGGATCATCTTATTTACTACCGTCGTCCTAAGCAAACAAGATGCATAAACATGATAAACATCACATGCAATCAAATAGTGACATGATATGGCCAATATCATTTTGCTCCTTTTGATCTTCATCTTCGGGGCTCCATGATCATCATCGTCACCGGCACGACACCATGATCTCCATCATCATGATCTCCATCATCGTGTCTTCATGAAGTTGTCACGCCAACGACTACTTCTACTTCTATGACTAACGCGTTTAGCAATAAAGTAAAGTAGTTTACATGGCGTTCTTCAATGACACGCAGGTCATACAATAAATAAAGACAACTCCTATGGCTCCTGCCGGTTGTCATACTCATCGACATGCAAGTCGTGAATCCTATTACAAGAACATGATCAATCTCATACATCACATATCATTCATCACATTCTTCTTGGCCATATCACATCACATAGCATACCCTGCAAAAACAAGTTAGACGTCCTCTAATTGTTGTTGCATGTTTTACGTGGCTGCTATGGGTTTCTAGCAAGAACGTTTCTTACCTACGCAAGACCACAACGTGATATGCCAATTGCTATTTACCCTTCATAAGGACCCTTTTCATCGAATCCGTTCCGACTAAAGTGGGAGAGACTGGCACCCGCTAGCCACCTTATGCACCAAGTGCATGTCAATCGGTGGAACCTGTCTCACGTAAGAGTACGTGTAAGGTCGGTCCGGGCCGCTTCATCCCACAATACCGTCGAAACAAGATTGGACTAGTAACGGTAAGCATATTGAACAACATCAACGCCCACAACTACTTTGTGTTCTACTCGTGCAAAGAATCTACGCAATAGACCTAGCTCATGATGCCACTGTTGGGGAACGTAGCAGAAATTCAAAATTTTCCTACGTGTCACCAAGATCGATCTATGGAGAGACCAGCAACGAGTAGAAAGAGAGTGCATCTACATAACCTTGTAGATCGCTAAGCGGAAGCGTTCAAGTGAACGGGGTTGATGGAGTCGTACTCGTCGTGATTCAAATCACCGATGATCCTAGTGCCGAACGGACGACACCTCCGCGTTCAACACACGTACAGCCCGGTGACGTCTCCCACGCCTTGATCCAGCAAGGAGAGAGGGAGAGGTTGAGGAAGACTCCATCCAACAGCAACACAATGGCGTGGTGGTGGTGGAGGAGCGTGGCAATCCAGCAGGGCTTCGCCAAGCACTATGGGAGAGGAGGAGTAGGGAGAGAGGTAGGGCTGTGCCAGAACTTCGTGTATAGCTCCCATGCGCCTCCCCACTATATATAGGGGTGGAGGGGCTGGTTTCTTGCCCTCCAAGTCCATTGGGGCGTTGGCCAAGGTGGGAGGAAAGAAATCTCATTATTTCCTTCCCCACCGATTGTTATCCCCCCTTTTTAGGGATCTTGATCTTATCCCTTCGGGATATGATCTTATTCCTTCTAAGGGGGGATCTTGGTGCGCCTTGACCAGGGGTGTGGGGCCTTGCCCCCACTACCCACGTCCATGTGGGTACCCCCATGCAGGTGGGCCCCACTCCGGAACCTTCTAGAACCTTCCCGGTACAATACCGAAAAATCCTGAACATTTTCCGGTGGCCAAAATAGGACTTCCCATATATAAATCTTTACGTCCGGACCATTCCGGAACTCCTCGTGACGTCCGGGATCTCATCCGGGACTCCGAACAACATTCGGTAACCACATACAAACTTCCTTTATAACCCTAGCGTCATCGAACCTTAAGTGTGTAGACCCTACGGGTTCGGGAGACATGTAGACATGACCGAGACGTTCTCCGGTCAATAACCAACAGCGGGATCTGGATACCCATGATGGCTCCCACATGTTCCACGATGATCTCATCGGATGAACCACGATGTCAAGGACTTAATCAATCCCATATTCAATTCCCTTTGTCTATCGGTATGTTACTTGCCCGAGATTCGATCGTCGGTATCCAATACCTTGTTCAATCTCGTTACCGGCAAGTCACTTTACTCGTTCCGTAACACATCATCCCGTGATCAACTCCTTTGTCACATTGCGCATATGATGATGTCCTACCGAGTGGGCCCAGAGATACCTCTCCGTTTACACGGAGTGACAAATCCCAGTCTCGATCCGCATAAAACAATAGATATTTTCGGAGATACCTGTAGTGCACCTTTATAGTCACCCAGTTACGTTGTGACGTTTGATACACCCAAAGCACTCCTACGGTATCCAGGAGTTACACGCTCTCTTGGTCGAAGGAAGAGATACTTGACATTGGCAAAGCTCTAGCAAATGAACTACACGACCTTTTGTGCTAGTCTTAGGATTGGGTCTTGTCCATCACATCATTCTCCTAATGATGTGATCCCGTTATCAACGACATCCAATGTCCATAGCCAGGAAACCATGACTATCTGTTGATCACAACGAGCTAGTCAACTAGAGGCTCACTAGGGACATATTGTGGTCTATGTATTCACACGTGTATTACGATTTCCGGATAATACAGTTATAGCATGAATAAAAGGCAATTATCATGAACAAGGAAATATAATAATAATACTTTTATTATTGCCTCTAGGGCATATTTCCAACATAAGACTCTTAGGGGTGTTAGCAGAATAAGACTCTTGCGTATAAGTAAGCAAGCAGTCGGCCATTCTAAAGCTCAATTAACTAGCTGGAACATTATGTGCCATGTTCTAGAAGAGTCTTAGGGAGCATAAGGAATAATAGAGGGATTAATGCAAACCTACTACAGCAAGCAAAACTATGCAATCATTAGCCTCATATAAACTACATTGCGAGCCTCATGCAGTAATAGTTGGTTTATAGACTTCAAAGCTTCAGGCACACTTCACAAGAGTAACTAAATGATAAGGCCTTTAATTATGTCAACTAATAGTTATACAAGTACCCTACACCAGGAATCATTGTTTGGGCATCTCATTAATTGAGGACAAACAAAGCAACTGAAAAAAGAGCAATTTAACTATGCCTGAAACAAACAAGCAATTCAACTGTTGAGTTGGCAGCATGCATACATGCACGCCTCAATAACATCCATGGCCTAGCTACATTTACTATATAAAGGAACAAGTAATATAATATTTTTTGCCTCCTATGAAGTATCTCGACTAGTATGCAATCAAGATCCTAGTAATGATAGGGAGGCTAATGATGTGAATATGCGTTTGGTTATGACATTTATGACATCGACAACTATACCATAGCAAGAAGCAGTTTCACACTATTCACTACTATAAGATGTTTTAGATATTTAAAAGCAGATTACATCCATAATGAGTGAACAAACTCATTAAAATGTGTTTACATACATCTGTTTTACAAAAAAGTTAGACCATCATATACTAGTGAGCGGATGGAGTTTTAATCAATGGCCTAATGACTGGGTTACAGGTGAAGAACCCTACGCAAGCACAATGTCAGGCAAATAGGATGTCCTGGTAATTGTAATATAGTGACTTACTATAAGTGGTTGAACAGGCTCACGCAGCTCCTCCTTCTCTTGCAAGGCTCCTTCCTAACATCTTGTACTTGGAAATCCTCAATCTTATCTTCATTGAACCCCCTCTGTAAGGTGACACAAACTAGTTACTAGTCTCCTTGGAGGATAAATATGCATACTTTCCAGACTGTGAACAACACCAAAGGATGAGTTTATAACAAAACAACACCACATAATGACACCTGCCACATCTCTTGCACACAATGAAATGAGCATTTACTATGTGTGCGTTGTGTAAAAACTAGGCATACCTTCGAACTGGACCTCCAGGCACTCTTAGAGAGCCTACTTTAGTGTACAGCCAGACCTTTATTTCACCTATGAGTTAGACAAGCCCCCACTACAGCATCCCTTAGTGTTTAAATCGTTGATAAGCTCTGTTAGGTCAAGAATAGCAAGTAATCAAAGCAAATAGTCCTAGTATAGTTGGCTGATACAAACAAGCAATTGAACAGATGTGTGAGCAAATCTTGCACAACATTGAATTACATATCAAGAAAAGAAGCATAAAAGGAGGCTTAAAGACCATCACTTGACTGCCCAGATTTAAGAGGCATTTAAACATCATTTGCAACATATGAACTAACATAAACATTGCATATTTCAGATTCTATAAGGAAATGCACATGTATTAGGTTATGCCATGTATGATGCCTAAATGTACACCATTGCAGGCAGGAGTGATTCATCATTGCACGCAAAATTGAATTGCAGGTTAAGGGCCAGTTCTATTCCGCCTTTTCAGAGGTTATTGTCAAAATAATCCATAAAGGATGTAAAGAGCTTGTTTTTTGAGTTATGGGCTTGGGCTTAACATACTTCACTTTGGGGGGGGGGGGTGCTTCGGGTAGAAGCTCACTAAAAATTGAGGGGAAGGGGAATAGCAAAATGACTCTGGTGTCCTATATTACACTCAAAATGCCACTGCTCACACCCGCGTCACACATGACCCTCAAGTAAAAACTAACATGCAATGGTTCATTGCCCTGCCTACTTGCATCTCCTCTCCCCTTTCCCTCTACCTCGATCCCCTGCCTGCAGTGCTAGGGTTCCTCCAGTGAGCCACCGCCACTGGTCCCATCTGGCCTGCTCCTCGACAATGCTCTGTCCAGCTAGGCTACATGGCCGGCAGGTAGGGCCAAATCTCCCCGGCTGCTCCTCCCTCTGGCACCACCCCTCATTCTCATGGTATCCAGCAGCTGCTCTACTATGGTCTGTCCAACGCACTACTATGGCGGTCGCTGTCGGTGTGAAAACCAGCGGATCTCGGGTAGAGGGTCCTGATCTGTGCATCAAGGCTGATGGTAACAAGAAGTAAGGGACGCGTATGTTTACCCAGGTTCGGGCCCTCTCGATGGAGGTAAAACCCTACTTCCTGGTTGATTAGTATTGATGATATGGGTAGTACAAGAGTAGATCTACCACAAGATCGTAGAGGCTAAACCCTAGGAGCTAGCCTATGATGGTATGAATGTAATTGTGATCGGCCTTCTAAGGACCAACCTCTTCGGTTTATATAGACACCGGAGAGGGCTAGGGTTTACATGGAGTCGGTTACAAAGAAGGAAATATAATATCCGGATCGCCAGGCTTGCCTTCCATGCCAAGGAAAGTCCCATCCGGACACGGGCCGAAGTCTTGAGTCTTGTATCTTCACGCTTCAATAGTCCGGACGTTGTACACAGTCCGGCTGTCTGGATACCCCCTAATCCAGGACTCCCTCAGTAGCCCCTGAACCAGGCTTCAATGATGATGAGTCTGGCACGCAGTATTGTCTTCGGCATTGCAAGGAGGGTTCCTCCACTGAGTACTCCAAAGTAATCACCGAACACCCAAATCGTGTTCGGATCTGAAAAAATGATCTTCGCGTACCACCGTAGAGAGGAGGATATTTCACAAATGCAATCTGCTGACAACTTTTCCTGATGACGTGACACGTTATTATGATCGGATCCATTATTCGAACCGTTTCCACACAACCAGCTACAATGCATATCACGAGGCAGTTTCTGTGACACGTCTTATCAAAGCAGATATCGTGTCCCCTTATTACGGGATTCTCATCAATACGGAGATGGGTAATCTAATCGTGCCGCTAATCGTGGCGAGTGGGAGGCGGACGGGTTCCACCAGGCAAGTGGGGAAGCACAAAAAGCCTTTATCGCCTTTATAAGGAGGTCAGGTTCCTTTCTCTTTTACCCACGCCTCCTTCTCCTGCTAGCTCATTCCCCTTTGTGCGAGCCCTAACGCCCAAGCACTCTTCTCCCCCACCGAAGGGAAGTTTTCTGAAGATGTCCGGAGTAGGAGGCAAATGGATGGCCTCAACTCTCCAGGAGAAGGACATCAAGAAGCTCCGGGGAGCCGGGTATCTGGCCCAGAAGATCGGCCACCGTCTTCCCCCGGCGGGACAGGTTGTTCCCACTCCGAAGCCTCATGAGAGAGTCGTGTTCCTTCCCCATTTCGTTCGTGGGCTCGGGTTTCCCCTTCACTCGTTCATTCGGGGAGTCATGTATTACTACTGGATCGATTTTCATGATCTTTCCCCCAACTCCTTCCTCAATATCTCGACGTTCATCGTCATGTGCGAGGCCTTTCTCTGGATCCCACCTCACTTCGGCCTATGGCTGAAGATTTTTAATGTGAAGCCCAAGGTGGTGAGTGGAGAACACGCCGAGTGCGGCGGCGCCATGGTAAGCAAGATGCCCAAGGCTATCTGGCCGAAAGGCGCTTTCAACGACTCCGTCAAGGAGTGGCAGCAGCAGTGGTTCTATATCACCGAACCACGCGGCAAGAAGTGGGCGGCAGCTCCAGAGTTCAGATCCAGAGCCCCACTACGGCTCACGTCCTGGCCCGAGAAGGGCCCGAGCTGGTGCTCGTCTGACGAGCTATTACTACTCCAGACACGCATCCAGGGTGTGATCGATAGGGACGTCAAACTCGTCGACGTAGTCCAGGTGATGCTAGTTCGCCTGGTTCTCCCTTGTCAGCGCCGAGCTTGTACCATGTGGGAGTTCGATCCGGCCGAGCACCAAACCCTTCAGAAGCTTTACGACTTCGCCCACAAGGATATCTGGAAGGTGCTCTTCAAGTCCGGCAAATCGTGGCCGGGCCCCGCCGAGGACCATGGGTATCAATCATCCCATTCTCCCAGCTCGGTAAGTCACATCCACACTCTGTCTATTCGTGCTTTAATTGGCACATCATGTGGGAGACACCCTAATCGTGTTTCATTGCAACCTCAGGGACGGGTAAAGAAGGTGAAGCGGATACATTGTCCAGCCCCCCTGCCGGAGGAACCGGCCGGACCTCTTTTGATGAAGATGTTGGCCCCTGTGCCTTACAAGGCGCCAAAGAAGGAGGCCTCCAAGAAGGTCAAGAAGACCCGGGGTAGCCTTCGCCGTCGCGAGGTTTCGGACGCTAGATCCGAAGATTCTAGCGACGATCCTTCGTTCAGGACGAAGAGGAGGAAGTAGAGGAGGATGAGCCTCACTCTGATGGTGGGAGGAAGAGGACGGCCTCCGCATCTTTGGAGGCCGGATCGCCCAAGAGGGGGAAACATTCCCTCCCAGGGGCATCCCCTACGGCTGCCGATAGCAGCCCGGAGTGGGATCCCAGGGCCCAGCCCCTGGAGAAGTCGTAAGTATCCGAACACGCATATGCATCCAGGATCGTTTTTTGGGTATAGTGGTTTTGACTGTTGCCTACATATTGCACAGTTTGGCAAGGTCCTGCACCGGCCAGTCCTCGTCGGAGGATTCACTGGACTCGGACGCTTTGGCGAGCGAGACGCCTCCACAGGCTCCTTCCCCCAAGTCTGTGCGTGACACCGAGGTGTCGTCTCGACAAGACCCGAACCAGGGAGGACATATCCCTAGTGCCGAACACACAGGGATGGATACGGCCCCTGGGACTTCTAGGGTTCTGGGATCAAGCAAGAAGCCCTCCCTGATGGCGGGGGGCCAGCCCAAGCCACCGGCGTCCTCTGTTCAAGCAGAGCTACCTGGCGGTCTATTGACAGTGTTGAAGAACGCGTCTATTGTCGACGAGCATCGGGCCCTTGTGGGCGAGGTGGTTGAAAGGATTCAGTCCGCCGAGAGTGGGCTGAACGCGTCCTGCCTTAGTCTTATAAAGGCTTTTGAGGTATGTCTCCTAGGAAACCCTTAAAGAATTGTCATAATATAACTAGTAGCCCCTGATACACTGTCCGACAAAGGAGACAGAGCCGTGCAGGGGATCAAACCCCCTGCCTTCGCAGGAGCCTGTGTAAATGACGTATACCCTTTGGTGTGAAAACAGGCATCCGCCGAGAGGACTTCTGCTTTCAAGGCGGAAGTTTCCGAACTGAAGCAGAACCTTGCACGGTCCGAGGAAGAACTCGGCCGTGTGAGGAAGCAACTGGAAGACAAGCAAGGTATGTTGAAAACATTTGGCTTGGAGTTGGCATGAACAAATGGTTGTGCAGGATAAATTTTTTAGTATTGTGTGCTCTAGGAGCGTGTGCCAAATATGAGGCACTAAGGAAAGCTTTGGCTGATGCCAACAAGAAGGCTGAGGCCGAACAGGCTCTTCGTGAAAAAACACGAGGCCAGGGTTATCACCGCTGAGCGGGAGCTCCAGGAAGCTGTGGAGAAAAGAGAGAGCTTGGAGTAGAGTCTAAAACGGAAAGAATCCGAGCTCGCCCAAGCTCTCGAGGATGTAGAAGGTGTTCGGGAAGAAGCCCGAGGTGCTGCGCGGGACATTCAGTAGGCCCGAAAAGTGGCGGCTGGTAAGGCCTTCTGTATTCTTAGGTTCCTGTATGTTAGAATGTGAAGAATCCAAGCGGCAGGCTGAATTCTTATTTTTCCAGGGGCTTTTGCGGATCTTCCTCGTAGCATGTCAGATGCTGCTCAATTCTATCGCACCGAGGAGAAGAAGACTGCGGAGAGGGATTTCTGGTCGCAATATCTGGCGCTGAACTATCCGGTGCCATTTATCGATTAGATGAAATAGCTGATCGAACTGAACCAGGCGGCCGAACTAGCCATGAAGGACTTAGTTGTCCGGCTGTGGCCTGCGGATCCGATTCCAAGCAGCTACTTCGCACTCGTCAAGCGGATCGTGGGCGCCTGTCCTCGGCTAGATGCTATCAAGCGATCAGTCTGCATAGAGGGCGCGCGTATGGCGTTTGCCCATGCGAAAGTGCATTGGGGGAGGCTTGACGCGGAAAAGCTGATCACTGAGGGGCCGCCGAAGGGTAAGGAACACTGCAAGCCCGAGCTGTATTATGAAGGTGTGATGAAAGGGGCCCGCCTTGTGGCTGACAAGTGTACTAAAGACATCATTTTTCCCTGAGGGCATCTATGCCACTTGTTGTAATCTGGGATAATGGCATGTTTGTTATATATTGCCTGTTTTATTTGAACATATGTTCTTCCTGTGTGGCTGTTTATTGTATGCAAATTCTAGGAGTTGGCCAGTCGTCAGCTTCTGCCCCCTCGTAAAAAGGATACGGGGGTGTTCGGGATATATCTGAATGCTCTTTATCCCATAGTTGGGTCCTTTTAAGGAGGTGTATCTTTCCGCGAACCAGGCAATCGGACTATAGGGCTTTATTACTCTCACTTAGCCATAGGAATTTGAGTATGGTCGGCGCAGCCCCTAGTGTTCGGAAGGCCGAACTAGGGGCTCTATTGGCGCCTAATCAGAAGACCGATCCGTCGCACTTAGCATTTATGATGGTGTTATGCGGAATAAATCTTTAAGGATTTTATGACCTCTCGAACAGTGGACCGGCTCTCGCTTCATCATGACAGTCGGTTTTCAGCTTTCTCTACTAAGGTGCTCGTCCGGTTGAACCGGGACACAATCACAGTAGTTCTCCCAGCGCTACCTTAGCCGATAGAACGAAACGTAAGGTACCAAAACATGAGAGCCGGGCAAACCCAACCAATGACCCAAGACATGATTCGGAGCAGATGCATATAGTGCTATAAGTTCGGGGTGCCGAACAACCGAAAAGGTGGTCGGACTTGCTTGCCGTACTGTGGAGCCCCTGGTGCAACCAGGCAAACACGGGGCGTGGCTTTCATTTTCGGCAAAGAGGCGTCAGCGATAAACGACAGCCGGTAATTGCTATTTACACATTGTAGTAGAATTTTATGTCTATGCATATTAGTATGATGTATGGAAAGAGGTGTTGTTTGACGGAACCTGTTATGGCTGGACTGGAGGGGGCTGTGAGCGGGTCGAGAGTGAATCCGAACTGCCTTCTACCTGCATGTTCCTTCCTTTGTGTGTCCGGGATAATTCCATGCCGCCAGTTCTGTTCTACGTCAATCGTTAATTTGCAAATGCGAAATGCTTGAAGACAACTAGGTGTCCTCTTGTTGTTGCTCCCAGGGTCCCTAATCGGGCCCTGGTGTGCCCAGTCATTAGACCGTGAGGTGGTACGGACTCCGCAGTGGATGTTCGGATGGTTGGCCTGGGTAATTTACCACGTAGAATCTAGTTGACATTGTTTTTCCCATTAGCATACGATAAGCTATCGTATGGGAAGGTGCCGAGGATTTATTCTTTGGCATAGCATTTTTGGATGGTCCGAAGGCAACCGTTTAGAGTGGTGGGCCAACAGAACTTGGCCTTTGCGCCTTACATCTTTTAGGAGATGTTTTCCATGCCGTCATACCCTTGTGGGCTTTGTGTGTTATGGAGCCCCCGGATTACTTGGTCTAGAGGCACTGCAATTAACTTACCGTGGTTTAGGTGGTCGGACGTACTGTTACGCTCTAGGGGGGGGGGTTCTTGACGAGGCATCTCCCATTTATTGCTTCCGGCGTGCGACCAGCCGCTTTGTTTTGAGAATCCTACATTCTCTATTGGTATGCTTTGCCGTCCTTCTCAGGGTACCGTGAATTTCACACGGCTGATCCAGCGTGTATCTTCGGTCGAGTAGGCTTGTGCTGCTCTTTGCCTGTTTGTCGGACTGAGCGTTGCCAGACTTGGCACCAGCTTCCTTGTCTTGATGTTTATAACCTTTATGCCGAGGTCTGAGGGTGCCTCTTCGTATCTGCTGCTTGCCGCCTTGGACCGTAGTGATGCGTGGGCGTATGCGTGCGTGCCCGTTGTTGGTGTCAAAACCGGCGGATCTCGGGTAGGGGGTCCCGAACTATGCGTCTAGGCGGATGGTAACAGGAGACAAGGGACACGATGTTTTTACCCAGGTTCGGGCCCTCTCGATGGAGGTAAAACCCTACTCCTACTTGATTGATATTGATGAAATGGGTAGTACAAGAGTGGATCTACCATGAGATCAAGGAGGCAAAACCCTAGAAGCTAGCCTATGGTATGATTGTTGTTCGTCCTATGGACTAAAACCCTCCGGTTTATATAGACACCGGAGAGGGCTAGGGTTACACAGAGTCGGTTACAATGGTAGGAGATCTACATATCCGTATCGCCAAGCTTGCCTTCCACGCCAAGGAAAATCCCATCCGGACACGGGACGAAGTCTTCAATCTTGTATCTTCATAGTCTTGGAGTCCGGCCAATGATGATAGTTCGGCTATCCGGACACCCCCTAGTCCAGGACTCCCTCAGTAGCCCCCGAACCAGGCTTCAATGACGACGAGTCCGACGCATATATTGTCTTCGGCTTTGCAAGGCGGGTTCTCCTTCAAATTCCATGTGCTTGCCGAATAGTGTCCGGCTTCCTTATAAATGTTGCGCTCCTTGGCTTCCACGTCCAATAATGGCCCTCTTCCACGTGTCATATGAATGCGAAAAGCCAGGGTATTTTTACGTTTCACCCCCTAGCCACGCGAATAAGCTTCCTATAAGAGAGGCGAGGATCTAGATCCGAATCACACCATCCTCCTTCCGCAAGTACTCATCGAAGCGCCTCTGACAAAAATCCATTCCATCATGGACAGTCGACGCGGCTCCTCCTCTCGCGCTCCCAGCCCTCAGCCAGGAGATTGGAGGAGATGTTCAGTCCCGCATAGCGAGCTAGTGACGCTCCAAGCAGAGGGATATCTTCCCCCAGCCTTCATGGTTCCGGTTCGAGCCGGACTGGCCACCTACAAGGGTGGAAAGCAGGCGGAGAGCGTCCCCAATCCCTCCAAAGGAGAGCGGGTATGCTTCGTCCCTTATCTAATAAGGGGACTCGGATTTCCCATACATCCGTTTCTCCGGGGGCTCCTGGAGTTCTATGGACTCCAGCTTCACCACCTTACACCTGCCTCCATTTTGCACATCGCGGGCTTTGTAGCCCTTTGTGAGCTATTCTTGGGCATCGAGGCCCACTTTGCGCTGTGGAAGAGATTGTTTTGCCTCGTACCCCGTTCTCACGAGGGGTCGATATATCAAGTGGGCGGAGCCGAAATATGGCGCATCGCCGGGACCGGATATCTATCCGGAACCCCGAAGAAGGCGTCCGAAGACTGGCCTTCGGAATGGTTTTATATGGAAGACGCCCCACTGCCGGACCCAGTTCGGATCGGCCTCCCGGAGTTCAGCAACGCTCCTCTGAAGAAACGCCTGAGCTGGCGCCCGCGGAGCCCTCAACGGGAGAATGACAGGGGCGTCCAATATCTGATGGGCCGGATAAGGTTACTGGCCCATTCCGGATTGACCATGATTGGAGTCATGGCAACGTGCATCATGCGAGGGGTGCAGCCGCTCCAATATAGGGGCCACCCCATGTGGGATTTCAACGGGGAGGATGACACCACCCGTCATGGCCGCAAGGGTCCAGGATCGGTTGACGATCTCGTGAAGATCCTGTCCGGCTTGTACAAGGGGGAGAAAGAGGACTTCCTCCGCGCGAGTCCATGGAATGGATTCTCCATGAACAACCCTCGCAGCTGGGTAAGCGGACGTTTATCTATCCGATCCATATTCCCAAAGTTAAGTGTCTCACTTTTTGATTTTGACGCAGGAGCTGCGCCAGGACGTAGAGGGCATACACAACCTGACTCCACAGCCCGAGGATCCGGGACGATCCCTTGATCCGGCCTCCGAAGAGGATCCGGACATAAAGGTGGAGCTGATCGATGGGGTGTTCCACCAACTTAGCATGGACAATGGTTTGGTCGCCATTACGGCCGACTTCCCCAATTTAACTCTGGCTTCCCAGGTAACTATGACCGGAGTCCTGACATCATTGCTTATCCATGCTCATTTCTGACCACCGTATACCAACGGTGCTCCGTAGGAGGCGCCTTTAAGGCGGGAAGCCGAACCCGCGGCGGCTGACCAACAAGGGTCAGTTCGGCCCACCAGGCGGAAGAGGAGTGCGGCGCGAATCGAAATGTCGCTGCAACGGTATGGCGCGCCACCGTTTTAAGGGAAAGATTCCTAGGAGGTATATTAACGCTCATGATTATTCCAGGAGAGAGAGCGCTCGCCGGACAGTGTCCGGAGAGGTTGCCAATCAAGCCTCCGCCAACCATGCTCCAACACCTGGTCCGGAGGGGGAGGCGAACACAAGGCATGAGCCGGATGCTCCTCCAACGGAGGATGCCGACAGGCTGTTCGCCACCAGGTCTGAGGTGGAGAGCGCCATGAATCATAGGCGCCGCCGGACAGTTCTTCGTGACGTGTGTTTCTCCCCGGAGGCACTGAATGCCTTTAATGCGGGAGACGCGCACCTCCGTGCCACTCGAGATGGTCTAACCAGAGCCACGGAGCAGTATGTGAAAGACATATGGGTGAGGAATTTTAATAGTTATATATGCCAGTAGCCCCCGAGACTTAAAATAGTTAGAATAACTGATTTAAGGATCATTTGTTATGCAGGATCTTACGGAGAAGAATACCCACCTGTCCCAGGAGCTTCAAGAGTGCAAGGCCCAACTTGAGGCTGCACTAGCCGCCACGGGGGGAGCCACAAAGACACCCTCTGGTAATGCATACTTCGAAAAGATAAGCCATTTATGAAGTGCGACGTATGTATAAGTCTGACAATAATATTGCAGATGGTGCCGGACTAGATCCGGAAAAGCAACATCTACTGCGCCAGCTGAAGGCCGGCGAGAAGGTGCTTATGAGGGTGCAGCAGGAGAGGAACAAACTCCAAGATGCCAACACCCAGCTGGGCGAAGAACTAAAAGATGTTCGGGTCCAGCTGTCTGACTCCGTGAAGGAGAATCGGCGGATCGTCGCGGCATTTACAGTAAGTGCTTGAGCAAACTCTTTTGAAAAAGAAGAGTTCGGCGAGGAAGTCAATTGACAGAAATGTGTCTGTAGGTGTGCTCACAGGTCGTCCTGCGGAGGAAATGCCCGGTTCGACAGGTGACCTACTTCCCGAGCTGCTGCAACTGCACGAACGTGTTCGGCAGGTGATGAGCAGCGTTGCCCAGGCCTTATGGCCGTCCGTCTCCCTACCCGAGGGTCTTGGAGGGCTTGCAGAGAAGCTTCAGGGAGCACGGCAATGCTTCCGTTTGTGGAAGATATCGGCCTGCCGTCAAGGCACCAGGGAGGCCTGGGCCATGGTGAAGACGCGGTACACGAAGGCTGATCCGAACCACATGGCCGAGGTCGGACCTATGGGGCCTGATGGGAAGGAGATCCCTGTGAGCTGAATGTACGACCAAGTAGAGTTGGCCGCTAAGTATTCCCAACGGGACTGTAAACTAGATAGCCTGTTAGACGGGATTGAAGAGTAGTACAATCAGTCAAGTTGACGATGTAATTGAAAATGACATGTAAAATGCCTTCTAGCCGGATTGTAGATCGTTTGTCTTTGCGGACCTGTTCGGTTCAACCTCTGGACCCAATAGTCCGGAGTGTGTCCGAATACCCTCACGGTTATGTAAAAACCGGGGCATGCATGGAGACCAGGCGTAGGGGTCATTAGTGCTTTAGCAGACAAGTGCCCAACTAGTTATGTTATATTACATGGTTAGTAAGAAACATCTTCCAGGGAGAATAGTTCCGTTAGGGGTTCCTTTCCCTGGGAGGCATGCCCTAAAGTGCATGTCCGGACTGCGAAAAGAGCAGAAAGAAAGCGTCTGGGGGCAGATAAATAAATAAGTAAAAAATCATCTTTCAAGTCACCGACCAAATATTCCCTTAAGAACGCTAGCTTTCGGCTTCACCCAGTCTGAGGTACACATCCGGCTGACCCGGCAGTAACAATCGCAGAGGTGCTCCTTTTACCTCCTAGCCGAACAATCGGGAACGTAGGGGTAAGCACAGGAGCCAGGCAACCCAGCTTGGCCAAAACTTAAGTCATATCGATGCATATAATGGTGAATAAAAGGTACTTGCGGAAGTGTGGCACATGTTTTGGGCATGAAGCCCTTATAAATAAGCTTCTGTTAAAGAAGCCCCCAGGTATAATGAGTGCGAGCCGCACGTCAAGTGTGTGCGCACAATGCGCAGATCAGCCCTCAAAGGCTTTACGAAAAAGGGAGGAAGAGAGAGAAAAACAAAAGACAGCTAAAGTATAAAATGTGGACGGAGGAAGGAGATGAACTCTGAGTCCGGTGCTAGGCGTAGAATCTCCAGAGACGGGCTGCATTCCATGGGTTCGGCTCGAGTCGGTTGTCCGATGCGTTTCGTAGACGGTATGCTCCGCCGGTCAGGACTTGGTCGATGATGAAGGGACCTTCCCATTTGGGCTTGAGTTTGTCCTTTTTCTTGTCCGGCAGGCGTAGAACTAATTCGCCAACATTGTAAGTTTTGGCCCGTACTTCTCGGCTTTGATATCTTCGAGCCTGCTGTTGATAGAATGCGGAACGAGCTTTTGCCACGTCGCGCTCCTCTTCTAAGGCGTCCAAACTTTCCTGCCAATCCATCTCAGCTTCTCTTTCTTCGTACATGCGCACGCGAGGTGAGTCATGAATTATATCGCAGGGCAAAACTGCCTCTGCGCCGTACACCATAAAAAATGGTGTGAATCTGGTAGTGCGGTTTGGTGTGGTCCGCAGCCCCCAGAGTATGGAGTCGAGCTCCTCCACCTAGTGCGTGTTAGATTCCGTGAGGGAGCGCACTAACCTGGGTTTGATGCCGCTCATGATTAGACCATTTGGTCGTTCGACTTGACCGTTAGTTTGAGGGTGATAGACTGAAGCATAGTCGAGCTTGATGCCCATAGTTTTGCACCAGAGTTTAACCTCGTCGGCCGTGAAGTTCGTGCCATTATCAGTGATGATGCTATGGGGTACGCCATAATGGTGTACCACCCCAGATATGAAGTCTATCACAGGTCCGGATTCGGCCGCTTTAACCGGCTTGGCCTCTATCCATTTGGTGAATTTGTCCACCATGACCAATTGGTATTTTTGCTTGTGGGTTCCCCATTTAAGGGGGCCAACCATTTCAAGCCCCCAGACCGCGAACGGCCAGGTGATGGGTATAGTTTTGAGGGCGGTGGGTGGCATATGGCTTTGATTAGCAAAGAGCTGGCAACCGACGCATCGTTGGACTAAGTCCTGAGCATCTGCCCGGGCCGTCGGCCAATAAAATCCTGTACGGAAGGCCTTGCCTACCAGGGCCCGGGCTGCAGCGTGGTGCCCGCCGAGTCTGGTCTGAATTTCAGCAAGAAGATTTCGCCCTTCCTCTTCGGAGATGCACCTTCGAAGGACTCCGGTTGTGCTTTTCGTATAAAGCTCTCCCTCAAGGACCTTGTAGGCCTTAGATCGCCGTACTATGCAGCGGGCCTCGTTTTGGTCTTCGGGGAGTTCCTGCCTAATTAAGTAGGCTAGGAATGGTTCCGTCCACGGGGCAATGACTGCCATTATTTCATGGGCTGAAGGTGTAATTTTATTGGCTAAGCCACCGATTGTGTCAGAATGTTCGATGTGGGGGGGTGCGGTTGGTTCCGGGTTGTTGTTTCCGGACTCCTCTTCCCATAATATGGATGGCTTAAAGAGCCGCTCCAGGAAGATGTTTGGAGGGACGGCGTCGCGTTTTGCGCCAATGCGTGCAAACACGTCGGCCGCCTGGTCGGGCTACATGGTGGAATTCGAGTCCTTCAAACCGAGCTGACATTTTTAGGACGGCGTTACGGTAGGCTGCCATTTTCGGTTCCTTGGCGTCAAAGTCTCCATTTACTTGGGATATTGCGAGGTTTGAATCCCCGCGGACCTCTATCCGTTGAATGCCCATGGAAATTGCCATCCGGAGACCGTGTAGAAGGGCCTCGTATTCGGCTGCATTGTTGGAGTTTGTGTACATTATCTAAAGTACGTATTGGACTGTGTCTCCGGTTGGGGACGTCAAGACGATGCCAACCCCCAAGCCGGCCAACATTTTGGAGCCCTCGAAGTGCATGATCCAATTGGAGTATGCGCCATACTCTTTAGGGAGTTCGGCTTCGGTCCATTCAGCGATGAAGTCGGCCAAAACTTGTGACTTTATAGCTCGCCGTGGTTTGTAGGTTATGTCGAATGGTAAGAGCTCAATGGCCCATTTTGCAATCCTGCCCGTTGCATCGCGGTTGTTTATGATGTCGTTGAGAGGTACTTCGGAGGCTACTGATATCGAACACTCTTGAAAGTAGTGTCACAGCTTCCGGGATGCCATGAACAACGCGTATGCTATCTTTTGATAATGTGGATACCGGGACTTGCATGGAGTTAAGACAATGGATACATAGTACACTGGTTTTTGAAGAGGGAATTTGTGTCCTTCTGTTTCTCGTTCGACGACGAGCACCGCGCTTACAACCTGATGTGTTGCCGCGATGTATAATAACATTGGTTCGCCCAAGTTGGGTGCGGCCAGGACCGGATTTGTTGCCAATATGGCCTTTACTTCTTCGAGTCCGGTCGTGGCAGCATCCGTCCATTCGAAGTGTTCGGTGCGCCGGAGGAGGCGATAAAGGGGCAATGCCTTTTCTCCTAAGCGGGAGATGAAGCGGCTTAGAGCCGCCACTAGGGCTGGAAAAAAAGCTCGAAGCTCGCGAGCTAAACAAGTAGCTCGTGACTCGGCTCGAATCGACTCGAACTCGAAGAATAACGAGTCAAGCCGAGCTTTAGTTTAAGATCGTTTATAGACCAAGTTAAACGAGCCAATCTCACGAGTACTCGTGTAACTCGTTAGGCTCGATGCAATAGATCAGCCACTCCCAATACAATGAAAGATCAGCCACTAAACAGCCTACGTCCCAGGCGACAACCCAAGGCCGAGCAGTTGAGGGCCTAGCCTCCTAGGAGACTCACGCGTTACAAGAAAATTACAATTGTTTAGTGATATATATGTTTAATATATACATAATCATTTTTATGATATTTGAGGGCTTTATGTTTATATCTTAAATGAGCTTAACAAGCTAAACGAGCCAGCTCGCGAGTTATACGAGTCGAGCCAATCTTGGGTTTGAGCTCGTTATAGTAACGAGTCGAGTCGAGCTAGCTCGTTGACGATACGAGCTCTAGCGAGTCGAGCCGAGATGGCTCGACTCGGCTCGAATTCCAGCCCTAGCCGCCACGCATCCAATCAATTTTTGTATTTGTTTGAGGTCTTTTGGGATATCCAACTGTGACAGAGCTCGGATCTTGACTGGGTTTGCTTCAATTCCTCTACCGGATACAATGAAGCCCAAGAGCTTTCCGGCTGGTACGCCGAACACGAATTTTTCCGGGTTGAGCTTAATATTATATGCTCAGAGGTTGTCAAATGTGAGACTCAAATCGTCTACTAGAGTTTCAACGTGTTTGGTCTTGACGACCACATCGTCTACGCATGCCTCCACTGTTTTGCCGATCTGGGTTGCCAGACATGTCTGAATCATGTGCTGATATGTTGCGCCGGCGTTTTTGAGCCCGAAGGGCATTGTGTTGAAGCAGAATGGTCCGTATGGAGTAATGAATGCCATTGCGGCTTGGTCTATCTCCGCCATCTTGATTTGATGGTAGCCGGAGTATGCGTCAAGGAAGCACAATGAATCGTGCCCTGCGGTAGCATCGATGATTTTATCGATGATGGGAAGGGGGAAAGGATCCTTTGGACAAGCCTTGTTAAGGTCTTTAAAATCGACACACAGGCGCCAGGATTTGTCCTTTTTTGGTACCATTACCAGGTTTGCTAGCCAGTCCGGATGTTTTATGTCTCTGATGAATCCGGTTTCTAATAGTTTGGCTAGCTCCTCTCCCATTGCCTGTCTTTTGGGTTCGGAAAATCGCCGAAGAGCCTATTTGACTGGCTTGAATCCTTTTAGGATGTTTAGGCTGTGTTCTGCCAACCTGCGTGGGATTCCTGGCATATCTGAAGGGTGCCAGGCAAAGATGTCCCAATTTTCCTGAAGGAATTCTCGTAGTGCGGCATCTACATCAGGGTTTAGTTGTGCCCCAATGGAGGCCGTCTTTGTGGGTTCCATTGGATGGACTTGGAATTTGACTATTTCGTCCACTGGCATAAAAGAGGTGGACTTGGATCTCTTATCGAGTATCACATCGTCCCTGTTCACCGTGGAGCACAGCGCAATAAGTTCCTTTGCCGCTAGGGCTTCAGATAGTGCCTCTAGGCTAGTGCGGCTGTCTTATTCTCGGCGCGGAGTGCTATGTCCGGATCACTGGCAAGAGTGATGATTCCATTGGGCCCGGGCATTTTAAGCTTCATGTACCCGTAATGGGGTATAGCTTGAAATTTTTTGAATGCCTCTCGCCCTAATAAAGCGTGATATCCGCTGCTGAACGGGGCCACTTGGAATGTGACCTCCTCGGACCTGTAATTGTCCGGCGAGCCGAACACCACATCCAGTGTAATTTTTCCTATGCAGCGTGCTTCCCGACTAGGGATTATTCCTCTAAAGGTTGTGCTGCTTCGCTCAATGCGGCTCCAGTCTATCTCCATTTTTCAAAGGGTTTCTTCGTAGATGAGGTTTAATCCGCTACCGCCATCCATGAGTACCTTAGTAAGGCGAAAGCCGTCCACTATTGGACTGAGGACCAATGCGGCTGGTGCTCGGGCTGTTCGGAATTTAGGTTCCTCGCTGGCGTTGAAGGTGATAGCCGTGTCGCTCCATGGGTTTATTGTTGCTAGTTGGTAGACTTCGGCGAGGCTGCGGAGTGTTTGTTTCCGCATATTATTTGATGCAAAAGTCTCGAAGACTGTTAATACTGTACTGGTACTATTGGGGTGGTTCTCTGGGACTAGAAGTTCTTCGCCACTTTTGGCCACCTGCCGTAGTATCCAACATGCTCGAAGGCTATGTGTTGGAGTGGCGCCCTCTGTACTATGGATTTTACAGGGTCCGCTGAGCCATCCCTCCAGTACGGTTCCGTGCCCTTTAGGGTTTTTTTGCTTTTTGGTTTTTGTCCCAGGTGCTTGAGCATGATGCACCCTTTTATTTCGGACTAGGGTTGTGTTCGGAGCCGGATGGTCCCAAAACTTGGTTTCGGTTTTCCAGGCACTCTCCATCGCACAGTACTTTTGTACTATGGACGCCAGGTCGGCGAAGCGTGTAATTTCACAATGACTTATGGCATTCATGATTCCCTTGTCCGTGCAATTGTTGCAGAAAATTAAGATTGCGCTTTTCTCACGGCAGTCCTTTATCTTGTCCATAACCAGGAGGAATCTGGCCTAGTAATGATGTACTGTTTCATCGGGCTATTGCCGTATTTGAGATAGATCGCTTGTGTTTGGGTGGGCGGGTGGAATTAAATTCAGAACCCCGCCCAATCTGAGGCTCAAGGGTCGAGGAGTTTCCGGATTTGGAAGCTTGGATTGCTGGATGTTGTCCAACGAATCTGGTCCACTGCCTGACTTTAGGTTCAGTACTTGACTGACGTCCGTCCCTCCGTGGGAATCCGGCAAGGAGGGATCAGGAATCCGGACATAACTAGTCTTTAATATAGAAGAAGAGTCGCCGTGCTGTTCCTCTACCACGGCAACGTGGTGGGTAACCTGGGGAGAGTTGATCTCTCCTAGATCGGTTTTAAGCCCAATCTGATCATAGTCTGTAGCGACTCCCAGGGCGGCGATGCGATCCAAGAGCTCGTTTACGGAGGAAAGCTCCATCGGATCTAGCTGCTCGAAGAGTTCCGAGTTGACGTGAAGATCGCTTTTGATGACCCGAGAGGTCATTGTCGGAGCGGCGGCCGAACAGGCGGTCATAAGAAAACCACCTAGCCGGATAGTTTGGCCCGTGGCCAAAGCTCCTTTGGCAACGATACCGTCTTTAAAGACGGGAAGAGGCATCCTTCCTGATTGCGACGACACAGAGGAACTCTCAACGAAAGCACCAATGTCGGTGTTAAAACCGGCGGATCTCGGGTAGGGGGTCCTGAACTATGCATCTAGGCGGATGGTAACAGGAGACAAGGGACACGATGTTTTTACCCAGGTTTGGGCCCTCTCGATGGAGGTAAAACCCTACTCCTACTTGATTGATATTGGTGATATGGGTAGTACAAGAGTGGATCTACCACGAGATCAAGGAGGCAAAACCCTAGAAGCTAGCCTATGGTATGATTGTTGTTCGTCCTATGGACTAAAACCCTCCGGTTTATATAGACACTGGAGAGGGCTAGGGTTACACAGAGTCGGTTACAATGGTAGGAGATCTACATATCCGTATCGCCAAGCTTGCCTTCCACGCCAAGGAAAGTCCCATCCGGACAGGGGACGAAGTCTTCAATCTTGTATCTTCATAGTCTTGGAGTCCGGCCAATGATGATAGTTCGGCTATCCGGACACCCCCTAGTCCAGGACTCCCTCACCCGTGGTTATTCTGCTCGAGTTGAGGTAGCCAGTTGTGCCGTATGTGCTCTTTATTGGGGCTCTCGAGTTCGTATTTTTCAGCAGCCAGTATCTTGGTCCACCTATCCTCTAGCGCATCTTGGTCAGCTGTGAGCTGCTCTTGTTTCCTTTGCAGGCTCCTTGCTGTAGCCATGAGCCGCCGCGTAAAGCGAACTTGTTCCACTGGGTCCTCTGGTATGCCGAATTCGTCGTTGTCGAGGCTTGTCTCGTCGTCGAAGGGGGGGGGGTGTGATTGTCCCTCTCCCAGTATCCCGTCATCATTGGTCCGGCCTGCTTAAGTGTAGGCTGACTCGGGTTGTATTCCTTTTTGGCACCGTCCGGACTGCTCTCGTTTCCGGGGCCATTTTTGGTGTGGCGGGGTTTGGAGTGGTACCGATAATGCACATGTTGTGCATTTCTTCCTGAGGGGTTGTCCTCCGTATATATATCATATGAGGAGGTGGCCGTCCACCGCCCGGTGAGCTGTGGCTCCTGTGATTCTCCTACATCATCGTCCATACCGTTGATGTCTTCAGAGTCGAAGTCAAGCACGTCGGTTAGATCATCGATCGTGGCAATGAAGTGGGTGGTGGGTGGGCAACGAATTCCGTCGTTGTCTGCTTCCCACTCGAGCCGGACATAGTTCGGCCCGGAGTCTCCTGACAAGGAGAGAGACTTCAATAAGTCCAGCATGCCGCCAAAGGGCGAGTGCTGAAAAACGTCCGCCGCGGTGAACTCCATCACCGGAGCCCAACCAGGATCGGCGGGCTTCGGGGCGCGCGGACTGGAACGTGCGTCCGGATATGAATCCGGGGGTCCGGAGTCATAGGTTCCCTCAGAAGTGAAACCTGTGTTCGGCTCCATCGTCGATGAAGGTACGGCCTGTGGGGCGGGGTACAGCCCTCCGTCCTTAGGCGAAGCAACCTGTCCCGGATTTATATCCGAGGCTTCTGCCGGGACGATATCCCGAGCGATGTCTGACAGCAGGTCTAAGCCGTGCTCATCGCGACTGTTCGGCACTTCTGGCACTGGCCCGAATCCGTCGAAGGTCAAGTCTCCACGGATATCTGCCGTGTAGTTCAGGTTTCCGAACCTTATTTGATGGCCGGGGGCATAGCTATCGATCTGCTCCAAGTGGCCAAGCGAATTGGCCCGCAACGCGAAGCCGCCGAACACGAAGATCTGTCCGGGGAGGAAAGTCTCACCCTCGACAGTGTCGTTAATGACGATTGAAGGAGCCATCGAGCCTGATGGCGACATCACAGAGGAACTCTCAATGAAAGCACCAATGTTGGTGTCAAAACCGGCGGATCTCGGGTAGGGGGTCCTGATCTGTGCGTCAAGGCTGATGGTAACAAGAAGTAAGGGACACAGATGTTTACCCAGGTTCGGGCCCTCTCGATGGAGGTAAAACCCTACTTCCTGCTTGATTAATATTGATGATATGGGTAGTACAAGAGTAGATCTACCACAAGATTGTAGAGGCTAAACCCTAGGAGCTAGCCTATGATGGTGTGAATGTAATTGTGATCGGCCTTCTAAGGACCAACCTCTCCGGTTTATATAGACACCGGAGAGGGCTAGGGCTTACATGGAGTCAGTTAAAAGAAGGAAATATAATATCCGGATCACCAGGCTTGCCTTTCACGCTAAGGAAAGTCCCATCCGGACATGGGCCGAAGTCTTGAGTCTTGTATCTTCACGCTTCAATAGTCCGGACGTTGTACATAGTCCGGCTGTCCGGATACCCCCTAATCCAGGACTCCCCTAGTCGCCACACAACCACGGTCGATGCCCCACTTCGGCAGAAGGCACCTCGTTCCCCCTCCCCTCCTCCTAGGCCGTGGCCTTGAGGTGTTGTTGAAGGATGAGCTCATCCAACAAGGTGAGGATCTCCTTTGATTCTTTGCCAAATTTTTATTCTGATCCTCTATAAGATGAATTTCTGTGAGATGTTGTTGCTGATATATGATGCATTGCTATGAGCTTCTCCTGCTGTTGCTATATGATGAATTGCTATGAGCTGTTGCTGCTATATGATGAATTTCTATGAGCTGCTGCTGCTATATGATGAGTTGCTATAAGCTACTCCTGCTGCTGCTATATGATGAGTTGCTATGAGCTACTGCTACTGCTACTATATGATGAATTGCTATGAGCTGCTGCTGGTATATGATGAATTATTATATGTTGCTGCTGTATGATGAGTTGCTATGAGCTGCTGCTACTATATGATGCTTTCAGGTGGTGCTACTATATGATAATAACCAACCACTTTGGACCATCGAATTTTGATAAATAATGGTTATTAGTTTAAATTTAGGCAATGCGTTCTTCATTTGAATTAGGAAATGGGCTCTCCATGGAAGACATTGACCAAAGTAGATTGTGCCAAGTAGATGGTATATTTGTATTTGCATTTTGAACAAATATTGATGGTCTGTTTTCCTATCATGTAAATTACTACACTAGGTTCAATTTGTGATGTTAGAAAGTCAAATTAATTTTCATATGGGCAAAAAAATGACAAAAATATAATGCAATCTAGACTTTTCACTGGTATACCAAAAATAAGCTGAAAAGGCAGGCAATGAAAAGAACTAGTTGGCTTATTATCTAGAGCTTATATTGAAAGGTGCTTATTTTCTTAGGATAACTCGAAATAATTGTCCCTAAGAACCCTGGCCAACAACACTGACATACAAATAACATGTCGCGATGATTGCAATGGAGTGACCGACATAGCACACTGCATAGGCTCACCGCTGCCTCTCCTTTTTCTGCGATGTTCAATGAAATTGCCACATACATCTTGTACTAAGAAATCTTGTACTTTTTCATTGCAGCACCCCATCTGCAAGTTGACACGGCTAATTTGAGATATCTCTACATGATAGTACATTGCATATCCCTTGCGCATATTTAAACCACCAATAACGATAGTGTGCGTAGCATAAACTAGCCATGACTCTGTGTACTGGACTAGCAGGCATTCTAAAGGAGCCTAATGTAGTGCACTGGAATTCCTACATGCCACCTATGATCTTGTGTAATGTACTACTCTGTTCATAAATATACATCTTTGTAGAGATTCCACTATGGACCACATACGAATGTATATAGAAGCATTTTTGAGTGTAGATACAGTCATTTTGCTCTGTATGTAGTCTATAGTGGAATCTATAGAAAGACTTATATTTAGGAATGGAGGGAGTATCATGTATGACATCTACATCTCTAATTTAGCAGCCAGTAGTGGAAATCATTGTCTACACAAAGGGATTACTGGTCGAAAATCCTAGCAAAGCACGCTGGCAGGCACACAACAATACAAGAGAGACACACTTACAAGATTATAGCAATGCCTCAGTCCAGGATCTTGGTTGGCCAAGCTGTTAGATCCAAAAGAAACATCGTCCTTGTAGTTCTTGTGAGCTACATAACATGTAACAGCGACCTGTTAGTATATTTGAAGTACATCGGTCAAGTGATGCTCGACTGGTTTAAAGGTGACAAGTACCTAGGCCGCGGCGGGTGCTTGGCATCTTGCCAGACGGTGGGAAATTAGGAAGGGTGGTGACATTGTGCTGGCTATCAGGGTCCGGTATGGAGATCTAGAACCGTGGAGTAGGGTGTTTGTGGAGTGGCTCCGGTAGGGTGGACTATGGTGCGGGCAAAGCGGATCTGAGGTCATGGACGATGGCGTCCGTGAAGCTGCTCCGGTGTGGTTCAGGATGGTGTTGATGATGCGAATCTACGTACGGTCATGGATAGGGCGTCAGAAGCTGCCTCGGTAGATTGGACGAGGGTGCGACGAAGCGGATCTGAGGCTGTGGACTTGGGCGTTGGCAAAGAGGCCCCGGTAGGGTTGAGAATGGTATAGGCGAAGCCACTCTAGTAGGGTTGAGGATGGTGTCGGTGAAGTGGCTCTGGTAGGGTTGAGGAAGGTGTCGGCAAAGAGGATCAGAGGTCATCGATGGGGCGGCGGGGGGGGGGGGGGGGGTGCAGCTCCGGGGGTGTGGACGAAGCGTCTCAGGTGGGGAGCACAAGGGAGCCGTTGTAGATGCACTGCGATTGATGAGAGTAGCAGCGAAGCAGATCCGGCTCCATGGACAAGGCCGACACTGAATGGGTTGTGGAACAGTGGTGGATGATCAGTTTACTTGTTTCTAGGGGAGGTGGGAGGGGTAGGTGCGGCCGCAGAAGCAGATCCGATGAGGTGGGCGATGCTGGCAGTGAATGGGCTCTGGTACGCCGGTGGATGAGCAGTCTAGGGTTTCGAGAGGGAAGTGGTAGAGAGGTTGATGAAGTACGAACGATGTGATGTAATATGCTCTGATGTTGTGGAGTAGTCATTTTTGTGGGAGGGGGAGAGGAAATGGGGGTGTCGTGTGGTGGGGGCAACCGGAAGTTACCAAAGCAACCCCGACCTATTACATAAATGAGGGCCATATTGTAACTATTGTTCTCCGTGCACCAAGGACAAAAGGGGAATTTCTCATGCTAAAGACTAGGTGGTGGAAATTTTAGAAGGAAGCGGGAGATTTTTCTGCTAGCGGGATTGTTTGTATCCAGTTTCAACTAATTTTGGACAGTGCTAGCGGGAAGGTCATGTGAGACTATGTACACGGGGCACACGTCAACAGTTAATAACTGGTATGAAGTCCACCCCAGAAAAAATACAACAACTCGAGATGGTGCACCAATAACTTGGACGTGCACACGGGCACGGCCAATCGTACGGGTGTAGAGGCGGGTTCACAAAAAAGGATCAAACACTCAGCCTATGTATTTCTCGTGTAAATATATAATTTAGTGCCATGGTTATTTATTTTAAACATAATGCATTGACGTGTTAATTTTAATATAGATGCACAAAAAGAAATGGATATTGTAGTATGCTACTTAAAAGTTTTACCTCATATGATTACATGGCCTCCATTTCATAAATTGCATACCCATTGAATTCATATATGAGTATTACACTAGAAAGATGCTCGTGCGTTGCACGGAACATCAAGATGCATTTGTATGAGTAGTTTATCTTGTGGGAGAAAAGGATGAACAAGGGAAGGCCTTATTTGCAAATGTGGAGAGGGGTGTGGGTATCTTTTTTGGAAAATTTCCATAGTTTCCTTCCTATCCGTTAGATATAAATCGGACAGCCTATATTGCAGGATGGCAGGCACACCATCATCACCATCTCCTTTTCATAAGAGTAGAGATATATTACTTCATAATAGAACCTTAAATCATCCAAGACTAATGAATTTGAATGCAAAACTAACAATGGTGCATGTACATGATAACTACAGTGGTTGTTTGAAGAAACATCACTATAACTTTGGCATACATAATTGAAAAAGACTATTCGAAAAGATGTGATATGTGAGTGTCCAATCTTTATACGTTGAATTGATGTTGTATCATTGGCCATGATATGAGGTAGATATTGATTATGTTCAAGCGATGCATTTCCACGATCGGTAGATAGTGATACATGAATGAATTGTGCAATCTCTCTCACACACATACATATCTTGTTTCTCCGTGGGCATCAGAATCACACAGGCGCACTTCATGTAATTCTCTCCCTCTGTCAAGGTTAGAATTCATCTTTCTACCTGTCCTACAAGTCTCTCACACAAAAACACACACTCTCTCTCTATCGAACACGCCCACCCCTTTAATTCCGACCACCCACCGCCACTAGTGTCTCAAAGTATAACTATGTCTCGCACACATATGCGTAAGGTTAACTCGAGTCCCCAAACCATATGAATACATACAATGGGATTCCAGTAGAGCACCTTTTGTTTTGAGATTTCGCTCACACACACACACACGCGCGCGCGCGCGCGTGCGTGCAGACATTGTTTCTCTCTTCATTTTTTTCCCGGCACTTGCATGCACACCGCTTGTTTATCTCCATGATGCTTTAAGTATGCCTCGCACACATGCTATCTACCTATCCCTTAATATAGATATGTATCACACAAACTCCTCTCCCTATATCTAAGTGTCACTGGCACCCTCCCCCCCCACACACACTTCCCGACATCAAAGGAGTAGGGTGACACCTCGATCTTGATACTAATCTATCTACTGGCTTCTCTCACAAACACACACACACACACACACACACACACACACAATTCCCGACATCGAAGGAGTAGGGTGACACCTCGATCTTGATACTAATCTATCTACTGGCTTCTCTCTCAAACACACACACACACACACTCGCTAGTTGTGCCTCCGTGCCTACCGCGCGCACAGTCTCAATACATCTTTCTCTCCCCTCCCCCCTCCCCACCCCCAACAATGATAGCAGAAGGGTGACACCTCGATCTTCATCATAATCTATCAATTGGCTTCTCTCTCAAACACACACACACACACACACACACACACACACACACACTTGCTACTTGTGCCTCTATGCCTCGCTCACACACATTCGATACGTCTTTCTCTCCGTAGCCCCCCTCGATATGTAGATTTCTCGCGTGCGCACAGCTGTAGTGACGATGACGTTGAATACAGTGTGCCTTGTTTTTACCGGCCTCATGTGATATTTTTCACCCTATTTTCTGTTAATTAACAAGGCAACCTTTTCTTTGTTACTACTAGTGAATTTGAGATCATTCGGGGCAGACAAGAAATATATCACTTCAACCCAATTATTGAAGCAACTATTTAAAAAAGAAACTAGCAAGATGCCCGTGCGTTGCACGGAACATCAAGATGCATTTGTATGAGTAGTTTATCTTGTGGGAGAAACGGATGAACGAGGGAAGGCCTTATTTGCAAATGTGGAGAGGGGTGTGGGTATCTTTTTGCAAAATTGCCATAGTTTCCTTCCTATCCTTTAGATAGAAATCGAAGGGCCTATATTGCAGGATGGAAGGCACACCATCATCACCAAATCTATTTTTTTATAAGAGTGGAGATATATCTCTTGCATCGTCCACAACAAACATCTGGTGGACTGGTTAGTGTCAGATGCTCGCAACGCGATGACATAAGTTCGAATTCTGTCTTAAACTTTAGATTTTTTTAATATATACTTCTTTCGCTACTGTACTGACAGTGGAACCCACAGACTACTTAGAATACAAGATTAAGGATGGATTCGTTCCTTTTTAACTTTCTGTACGAATCTGTAGCCACCCTGCAAGTCATGTACACTCTACATGCAATTAACTTTTTATAGAGGGAGAATGATGCACACAATTAACTCAAATGGATTGGATGTGACTCTATTATTTCCAGCATAAGAATATATTCAACAGCAACCGGCAAATTTCCTCGCGCTTAACCAACCAGAGGAAATTCGTGCAAACACGGACTGATTTCATGTAAGCATGAAGGATATCATATTAAAAAGTCGGATCTTCATATAAACATGACAAATTTCATTAAATTTACATGAACTAAGCGGTGCTAATCCGGCTCTCATGGTATAATTAATACATAATCTAAATGGCCACCCACGGATCCATTTGTCTTCCTCATCACTGGTACGCATCGGTGCTATACAAATGGTTTTTAACCCCTTCCCGCGACGACATTTGGAACCATTGCCAAGTGAGTGTGGGCGATATGAGGGTCCTTCCCACATGACCCAGAAACCGTCGGGGATAGGGAGGCAAGATGCATATATAGTACTCCTACTCGTTTGTGCTTGCATTTCCATCGCAGTCGGTATTCTGTGGTGCTAAGTTTATGATGCGCGGCCCATCACAAACGGTTCACTATTATAGAACATGTATGATAAGCATACAATCACACACATTCACTTTACCCAAACCGTATGCGATAACTAATTAAGAAGATTAGCTAATCGTCATATGAGTGTCGGACAGGATTATGAAACGTCGGACTGTCGTAACATTATCGTACACGACAACTATCACACACGCTATTCTATGGTGTAACATTTACGATGCATACTTCATCAGAAACAGTTCATGGTTGCAAATCATGTACGATAAGGCAACTATCACAAATGTTTAGTTTGCCCGCACCGTTTTTGATATTGTCTGACATCGCACACGCTTTGCAAACGGCAACTATGTGCATGCTTGCACACGTTTCCTCTTTGTGAACCATGTCGGATTATGGTGTATATCACAAACATTTGTGTTTTACCAACCGTCTGTGCCATAACGACCTAGAGAGCGTAATTTCACCATAATTTAATTGCTGCTATTTCAAATTGTACCAGATTTGTATTTGAATTTAAATGTATGCTATAGCTTTATTCATATCCATCAGGTTCAAACAACCAATGCATTATTTGATTCATAGGTACATATGTTCAAAAATTACATAAGAACCAAATAAAGAATGATGAACCACAATTGTATAATGATGTCTGCTAGAACTACGTCGGTATTTCCCCAACGAGGAAGGGATGATGCACCACAGCGACGATGGGTATTTCCCTCAGTGATGAGACCAAGGTTATCGAACTAGTAGGAGAACAACGCAACACAACGTAAACAGCTCCTGCACACAAATAACAAATACTCGCAACCCAACGTGTTAAAGGGGTTGACCATCCCTTTCGGGTAACAGCGCCAGAAATTGGCAAGTGGATGGGAGAAAGTTGTAATAGATTGGATAAATAGATCGTAAATAAAATAAAGAGCAACAAAGTACTTTTGTATTTTTGGTTTAATTGAACTGAAAATAAAAGCAAATGAAAATAGATCGTGAAGGCAAATATATTAAATAAGAGACCCCGGGGGCGTATGTTTCACTAGTGGCTTCTCTCAAGAAAAATAGCAAACGGTGGGAAAACAAATTACCGTTGGACAATTGATATAACTTCAAATACTCATGACGATATCTAGGCAATAATCATTATATAGGCATCACGTCCAGGATTAGTAGACCGACTCCTGCCTGCATCTACTCTTATTACTCCACACATCGACCGCTATCCAACATGCATCTAGTGTATTAAGTTGATGGAAAACTGGAGTAATGCAATAAGAACGATGACATGATGTAGACAAGATCTATTTATGTAGAAATAGACCACATCTTGTTATCCTTAATAGCAACAATACATACGTGTCGGTTCCCCTTCTGTCACTGGGATCAAGCACCGTAAGATCGAACCCATCACAAAGCACCTCTGCCCATTGCAAGATAAATAGATCAAGTTGGCCAAACAAAACCAAAATATAGGAGAGGAAATACGAGGCTATAAGCAATCATGCATATAAGAGGTCAAAGAAGACTCAAATAACTTTCATGGATAAAAACATAGATCTGATCATAAACTCATAGTTCATCGGATCCCAATAAACACACCGCAAAAAGAGTTACATCATATGGATCTCCAGGAGACCATTGTATTGACAATCAAATGAGAGAGAGAGAAAGCCATCTGGCTACTAACTACGGACCCGTAGGTCTACAATGAACTACTCATGCATCATCGGAGAGGCACCAATGAGGATGATGAACCCCTCCGTGCTGGTGTCTAGATTGGATCTACTGTTTATGGAACTTGTGGTGGCTGGAATTGATTTTCGTTGACTCCCCTAGGGTTACTAGAATATTGGGGTATTTATAGAGCAAAGAGGCGGTGCGACAGGCCACCGAGGTGGGCACAACCCACCTTGGCACGCTTGGGCCCCCCAGGCGCGCCCTGGTGGGTTGTGTTCACCTCGGAGCACCCCTTTGATACTTGTTTGGCCCAACAGGTGTCTTCTGGCTAGAAAAAATTCACAAATAGTTTCACTGGTATGGACTCCATTTGGTATTGATTTCCTATGATGTAAAAAACAAGCAGAAAACAGCAGCTGGCACTGGGCACTATGTCTATAGGTTAGTACCAAAAAATTGATATAAAATTATTGTAAAACAGCGAAGAATGATAATATAACAACATGGAACAATAAAAAATTATAGATACGCTGGAGACGTATCAACATCCCCAAGCTTAATTCTTGCTTGTCCTCGAGTAGGTAAATGATAAAAACATAATTTTTGATATGGAATGTTGCCTAACATGTTCATCACATATTATTTTCTTTGTAGCATGGACATTTGGACTTTTATATGGTTCAAAGGAATAGTATAGTTTTGACATGAAGGCTTTAATACTCAAGCATATCCAGAAGCAACCATGTCTTTCACAATATCAACACTAAATCAAGTTATCGCTAGCCCATTATGCTCAATCATTGATCCATTCATGAAACACACTCGAATACTAGCTATACCCAGTGCTCAAGATCATACTGCCCCTTAGTTGGTGCTTTATATGAGAAGATGGAGACTCAAGTAAAAAGTAAAAATTGCATAAAGTAAAAGAAAGGCCCTTCGCGGAGGGAAGTAGGGATTTGTAGAGGTGCCAGAGCTCAAAGCGAAAATTGAGAGATAAAAAAACATTGGGAGGCATACTTTTCCCACCAACAAAAAAGACTTAGAGTTCCCAACACTTTCCATGCTAGATATATCATAGGCGGTTCCCAAACAGAAAATAAAGTTTATTCCTTTTTCCATCATACTTTCACTTTCCATGGCTAACTGTCGGTGTCAAAACCGGCGGATCTCGGGTAGGGGGTCCCGAACTGTGCATCTAGGCAGATGGTAACATGAGACAAGGGACACGATGTTTTTACCCAGGTTCGGGCCCTCTCGATGGAGGTAAAACCCTACTCCTGCTTGATTGATATTGATGATATGGGTAGTACAAGAGTGGATCTACCACGAGATCAAGGAGGCTAAACCCTAGAAGCTAGCCTATGGTATGATTGTTGTTCGTCCTATGGACTAAAACCCTCCGGTTTATATAGACACCAGAGAGGGCTAGGGTTACACAGAGTCGGTTACAGTGGTAGGAGATCTACATATCCGTATTTCCAAGCTTGCCTTCCATGCCAAGGAAAGTCACATCCGGACACGGGACGGAGTCTTCAATCTTGTATCTTCATAGTCTTGGAGTCCGGCCAATGATGATAGTTCGGCTATCCGGACACCCCCTAGTCCAGGACTCCCTTAGTAGCCCCTGAACCAGGCTTCAGTGATGACGAGACCGGCACGCATATTGTCTTCGGCATTGCAAGGCGGATTCCTCCTCTGAATACATCATAGAAGATTGTGAACACCAGGATAGTGTCCGGCTCTGCAAAATAAATTCCACATACTACCGTAGAGAGAATAATATTTACACAACTTCAATCTGCTGACGTATTTTGTAGCATGACATCACGCCACGACCAAGCCTTTACTCGAATTGTTTTTATTGTTCTACCTCAGCGCGTTTAGCGAAGCGGTTTCCTTGGCACGTCTTGTCGAAGCAGAGATCGTGTTCCCCTTATTCCGGGATTCCCATCAATATGGACGTGGGTAACCCAACCGCACCATTGATTGCGGCGCTTGGGAGATAAGCGAGTTTTACTAGGCCGGTGGGGGCGCATGGTTTTGTCCACCCATATATAAGGGGATAAGGATCCACCTTTTTACCTACGCCTTCTTCCTCCTTTGCTTATCCATCTCCACGCACTCGAACTCCAGCACCCAAGTCGGCACATCTCACCTCAACCTTCTCCAACCATGTCCGGAGCGGGAGGCAAGTGGATGGCCTCCTCCGTTACGGAGGGGCACATCAAGAAGCGGCGCAGCGCCGGATATTTGTCCAGCGATATCGCACACCGGCTCCCCGACAAGGGGCAACTCATCCCCACCCCCGGGCCCCATGAGAGGGTGGTATTCCTTCCCCATTTCCTCCGCGGACTGGGCTTCCCACTTCACCCCTTCGTCCAGGGGCTCATGTTCTATTATGGCCTGGATTTCCATGATCTGGCCCCGAATTTCATCCTCAACATCTCGGCGTTTATCGTCATGTGCGAGGCCTTCCTCTGCATCCAGCCCCACTTCGGCTTGTGGCTCAAGACCCTCAATGTCAAGTCGAAGGTTGTGAAGGGCAGCCAAGCGGAGTGCGGAGGTGCCATGGTGGGCAAGATGCCCAACGTCACTTGGCTCAAGGGCGCCTTCGTGGAAACCATAAAGGGGTGGCAATCGGGGTGGTTCTACATCACCGAGCCGCGTGACCCTGAATGGGCAGCGGTCCCCGAATTCAGATCTGGCATCCCCATGCGGCTCACTTCCTGGAAAGAGAAGGGCCTACTATGGGGCAGTTCGGAAGAGCTAACCGGACTCCAATCCTGTCTCCAAACCCTGGTGAACAAGAAGCTCAAGCTTGTCAGCGTAATCCAGGTCATGCTCATCCGCCGGATTCTCCCCTGCCAACAGCGGGGCTTCAATTTGTGGGAGTTCGATCCGGCACAGCACCGCACCTTGAGCGGGCTCTTCGACACTACGTACGGAGAGGCCTAGAAGGTGCTGTTCAAGGGCGCCGAGGCCCTCGCATCCGCTACTGAAGATCACGGATTCAGCTCGCAGCGTCCAGCTGACGAGGTAAGCCATGTTATCCTTTATGGGACACTTGCTTTTCATAGTTTGACTATATGTGGGATCTGAACTCCCAATACCTTTAACAGGCCTGGCAGGAGACGTCCGGACAGGTTAACTGTCTGGCTCCCCTTCCAGAAGACCCACCAGACGCCCATCTGACAGGGCTGCTGGTCCCGGCACCTTACGTAGTGCCGGAGAAGAAGGCCAAGAAGAAGGCCACGGGAACCCGGAGGAGTTCCCTGCGTCAGGTGTTATCGGATTCATCGTCCGATGACTCCGACGCGGACTCCTCCCACGAGGACGAGGAGGAGAAGAAAGAGGCCTCTCCCCCAGCGGGGGGAGAGAAGAAAAGGAAGGCCTCCCCAACGAGGGAGGCCGAAGGGTCCAAGAAGGGAAGGACCCTTCCCCCGGACTGTTCCTCCAACGCCGGCGACCGCAACGAGGATTGGCCTTCAAGGGCCAAGCCCTTGGCGAGATCGTAAGTATCCGGACTCCTGAACAGCTCATAACTTTTCTTTTCGTCGCATGGTGTCTTTCTAATGCCGCATACAACCCTGTAGTCCGCCCAAGGACGATCTTCCCACTTCGTCGAGCAGGTACTTGGGTACGTCGGATGTGGATAGCACTTCACTTCCGACCGCCTCCTCCCCCCGTGACGACGCCGAGGTGGGATCTCGGAAAGGGACCCACCAGGAGGAGGAGGCCTCGGAGGTGCCGCAAGGCAACCTCCCGGACTTTGGACCGGACTCCGCACCGGAACCTGCAGTGGTTCCTGAGTTCGGCGGGCGGCCCCTTCGTAAGAAGGGCAAGACTATGATGCCGGCGGCCTCCGTCCAACCGGAGGCGCCGGATAACTTGCTAGAGGCGCTCAACGGCGCTTCCATCAAAGAGGAACACCGCACTATCATGAGTGCGGTGATTCAGAAGGTTCAGCTCGCCAAGAGCGGGCTGACCGAAGCTTGTAGCAGCCTTCTAACAGGCTTTGAGGTAAGAGTTTTAAGATATGTAAAATAGTACCGCATAGAGAGTAGCCCCTGATGCTCGGTTCGGTGTTCGGAAGGAAAAGTCGGACTAAGGATCTAAAAAGATATACGCAGGAGTCTTAACAAAAATATGTCAATATGGGAATGCAGGCTGTGCTGTTGACCTCTGGCGCACTGACTACGGAGGTCAATGCCTTGAAGAGGAACCTCGAGCTGTCCGAGAGCAAGCTCGGCCGTGCCAAAAAGCAGCTCGAGGACAAGGAAGGTGAGTAACACCTTATTTAAAGTTGTACCTTACAGAAAAGGATTTGGTTGCAAGAGGAATGACAAGGATAATGTGGGTATTGCAGGGGCTATGAACAAGGTGGCAAACCTGAAGGAGGCGGTATCCGCGGCTGAACGCAATGCGGCGTGGAACGCGCCGAGCGAGAGAAGCAGGAGGCTCGGGTGGCGGAGGTACGGCAAGAGCTCGAGGCTCTCGTGGAAAAACACGAGAGTTTGGAGCGTGACTCGAAGACTCGGGAGTCTGAGCTTGCGTCGGCTCTTGAGAGTGCCAAAGCCGCTAAGGCCGAAGCCCACAAGGCCCTCCAGGAGATTGAGGCATTGAAGAAAATAGCGGCGGGTAAGGCATTCTTCATGCAAAGCAAGCATGTAAAAGTGAATTACCTGTTACTTACCCGAATTCGGAGCTCTCCAGGAGCGTTCGCAGATCTGCCCCGTAGCGTGTCCAACGCTGCCGCTTTCTACAGAGCCGAGGAGAGGAGCTCGACGGAGAAGGTGTTCTGGTCTCAGTATGCTGAGGCCGGACATCCGGTGCCCCTTAGCGACCAGCTAAAGCAGCTGGTCGAGCTCCACAAGGTGGCCTAACAGGCCATGAAGGGCCTCATAGTTCGGTTGTGGCCCAAAGAGGCCATGCCTGGGAGCTACTTCGGCCTGGTGCGGCGGCTGGTGGATGCTTGTCCATGGGTTCAAGTCATCAAGCGCTCCGCCTGCATTGAAGGTGCCCGTCGGGCCCTTGCCCGTGCTAAGGTGCACTAGGGCAAGATGGACGCTGAGAAGCTTGTGACGGACACGCCACCGCCGGGCAAGGAGTATCGCACGCCCGAAATGTATTATAAGGGTGTCCTGAAGGGTGCCCGCATTATTGCGGGTGAGTGCTCCAACGATGTAATATTTGAGTAGACTCGCATTTTGTTATCCTGTGCGCTGAAAACTTTGTTCATATGCGCTAAGCAACGCTTGTTAATTTAAAATATTACCTTCTGTGCGGCCGTTTATCAAATCTGAGAGATGGCAAGTCGTCGGCTTCAGCCCCCATGCCACGAGTGCTGGGGTGTTCGGGATAAACTTGAGCGCTCTTGTTCCCATTTTTGGGTCCATCTAGGGAGGCGCCCAAGACGATGAACGAGGCAACCGGACTTATAATGCTCGAACACTCTCACTTAGCCATAGAATTCTATAATTTTAAATTTCGGCGAAGCCCCTAGTGTTCAGAAGGCTGAATTCGGGGCGCTATCCACGCCTGGGCCGGACAAAGCCGGTTCCTCGCTCTAAGCGGCATAAGTCTTTAGGGACTCGAAAAAACCTCTCGAACAGCGACCGGTTCTCGCCCCATCATGATAGTCAGTTTTAGCTTTCTCCACTGAGGTGCTCGCCCAGCTCAACTGGGGCACAATCACAGTGGTTCTCCCAGCGCTACCTTAGCCAATATAACAGAATGTAAGGCACCAAAACATGGGAGCTGGCCAAACCCAACTATTGACCCAAGACATGATTCGAAGCCGATGCATATAATGCTATAAGTTCGGGGTGCCGCACTTGTGAAAGTGTTCGGACTTATCACACCATAATGTGGGGAACTTAAGCCCCTGGTGTATTTAGCCGTACCAAAGTGTACGGATGCAGCATGTCATAGATGAACACGTGTGTAAGAAAGGAATGCAGTGGTAGGCAAAAAGCGATGCATTGTTTATTTAAAAGGTACTGCCATGAATGCGGAATGATACAAATAGTGCGATAAGCAAGGGATGGAACTATTTAACATGTCCCCCTCCAGGGGTAGGCTGCGGAATGGTGCATAAAACAGGTATACTGCTCGTAATGGAGACCACCTGGATACTTGGCGTGGCCTTTCTTCTTCCCTGGCTGTTGCATCGTGAGTTCGGCAGGTCTACTGCCGGACAGGGCCTCTGGTAAACGGAGTCCTGAGGATAAGAAAAAAAGAAAAAAAGGAAAAAAGGATGACACACTTGGGAGCCCTTGGTGTGGTTGAGCCGCGCTCTGGGCCTGCCGTGGTCGTGCCCCTCCCCCTATGCCCATGGTATCTTCAGAGTGTAGTGATGTAGGCGGAGTACTGGTTTTGCAATTTTGCAAGGGTTGGGGTTGGGGCCGCATTGCTACGCATGCTCGGAACGTGCCAGGTGGTCTTGTTGTAGGTTACTCCAGGCGCGCTTGGCGGTGTCCGGTCGCTTAACGGCTGGACTCAAGAATTGCCTTAAGAGGCTGTTCTGCACTTCTGCCGCGAGAGCCGCTGTATGCTCTTCTGTTCGGAGAGAGCGTTCAGTGTTTCCGTTGACTGTGATGACTCCTCGAGGGCCTGGCATCTTGAGCTTGAGGTATGCGTAGTGTGGCACCGCATTGAATTTTGCAAACGCGGTTCGTTCGAGCAGTGCGTGATAGCCGCTGCGGAACGGGACTATGTCGAAGATTAACTCCTCGCTTCGGAAGTTATCCAGGGATACGAAGACCACTTCCAGTGTCACTGAGCCTGTACAATTGGCCTCTACACCTGGTATGACGCCTTTGAAGGTCGTCTTTGTGGGTTTAATCCTTGAGGGGTCTATGCCCATCTTGCGCACTGTATCCTGGTAAAGCAGGTTCAGGCTGCTGCCGCCGTCCAGTAGGACTCTAGTGAGGTGAAACCCGTCGATGATTGGGTCTAGAACCAACGCGGCGAATCCGCCATGGCGGATGCTGGTGGGGTGGTCCCTTCGATCAAAAGTGATCGGGCAGGAAGACCATGGATTGAACTTTGGGGCGACTGGCTCCATCGCATATACGTCCCTGAGTGCACGCTTCCGCTCCCTTTTGGGTATGTGGGTTGCATATATCATGTTCACCGTCCGCACTTGTGGGGGGAAACCCTTCTGTCCTCTATTGTTCGGCGGCCGGGTCTCTTCCTCGTCATCGCTATGCAGCCCCTTGTCATTGTTTTCAGCAATTAACTTGTCTACCTGCTTGAATACCCAACAATCCCTATTGGTGTGATTAGCTGGCTTTTTGGGGGTGCCGTGTATCTGGCACGAGCGGTCGAGTATTCGGTCCAAGTTGGATGGACCCGGAGTAGTTCTTTTGAATGGCTTTTTCCGCTGACTGGGTTTGGAGCCTCTGAATCCGGCGTTGACTGCCGTATCCTCAGTATTATCACCGTTAATGCGGCGTTTGTGCTTGTTGCGACGCGACCTGCCATTACGGTCCTTGGTATCCGGACTGCCAGAATTTTTGTTGAGGTTGTTACTGCAGGCTAGCCAGCTGTCCTCTCCCGCACAGAAGCGGGTCATGAGTGATGTGAGGGCTGCCATGGATTTCGGCTTTTCCTGTCCTAGGTGCCGGTCAAGCCACTCGTGGCGGATGTTATGCTTGAAGGCTGCAAGGGCCTCTACATCCGGACAGTCGACGATTTGATTTTTCTTGGTTAAGAACCGTGTCTAGAATTGTCTTGCCGATTCGTCTGGCTGCTGAATTATGTGGCTTAGGTCATCAGCGTCTGGTGGTCGCACATATGTGCCCTGGAAGTTATCAAGGAATGCGGCTTCTAGGTCCTCCCAACACCCAATTGATTCTGCTGGCAAGCTGTTAAGCCAATGCCGAGCTGGTCCTTTAAGCTTGAGCGGGAGGTATTTGATGGCGTGAAGATCATCACCGCGAGCCATGTGGATATGAAGGAGATAGTCTTCGATCCAAACCGCTAGGTCTGTTGTGCCATCGTAGGATTCAATGTTCACAGGTTTGAACCCTTCGGGGATTTGATGATCCATTACTTCATCTGTGAAGCATAGTGGGTGTGCGGCGCCTCTATATTAGGCTATATCATGATGTAGCTCAAGCGAGCTTTGTCTACTGCGTTCGGCCCGGCCGGAGTTGCTGTATCCGGCACGACGGTCATCGGCGCGTATTGTGGGGCGCCCACGCGATCCATAGATCGATCTTGATTGTCTTGCCTTATCCTCCAATATGTCTCGCAAGTCCGGCGCATTCCCTCGTGGCTTTGTACTTTTCGAGCGTTGCCGGGGTACGGCTTTAGTGGAGGGCCTGGAGGCCTCTCTGTCGCGGCCACGAGGTGGCCGGTCGGCCGTATTGTGCGCTGGTGATGTGGGTTTGTATGCTTCCTCCTCTAATCGGGGCAGCAGCTTGCATTTGGGGTAGCTTTTGGAGGGGCGTTCGAGTTCGTACTCTTCGACTGCGAGGACTTCGGTCCATCTGTCGGCTAGCAGATCTTGGTCAGCTCTAAGCTGTTGCTGTTTTTTCTTGAGGCTACTTGCTGTGGCCATAAGCCTGCGTTTAAAATGCTCTTGTTCGACGGGATCCTCAGGCACGACGAATTCGTTGTCATCGAGGCTTGCCTCGTCTCCGGAGGGAGGCATGTAATTATCGTCTTCTACCTCCTTGTCTGCCACTTTGTCATGAGGGTTGGCTTCTCCATCCTCCTGTGCTGAATCTTGCTGGAGGGGGTTGTCTTAGGCACTATCAGGGGTGTTGTTATCTCCGATGCCGGAATCTCCATTCTTACTGTGGCGGGATTTAGAGCGGCGCCTCTGACGCCGGCGCTTAGGCTGTTTCTTGGAGGGGTCTTCCTCTGTTGTTCCATCGCCGTTCCCATCCTTTGGGATGTCCACCATGTATATGTCGTATGACGAGGTGGCTTTCCAGTGCCCCGTAGGCGCTGGTTCTTGGTCGTCTCCGGCATCGTCGTCCATACCGTCGATGTCTTCGGAGTCGAAGTCTAGCATGTCGGTTAGGTCGTCGACAGTGGCTACAAAGTGGGTGGTGGGTGGGCTTTGAATTTCTTCATCGTCCGCGTCCCAACCGTCCTGACCGTGGTCCGGCCAGGGCTCTCCTGATAATGAGAGATACTTTAGTGAGTTAAGGATGTCGCCAAAAGGCGAGTGTTGAAAGATGTCCGTAGCGGTGAACTCCATGATCGGCGCCCAATCGGATTCGATTGGTAGAGGCGCGGGAGGTTTGGAGTCCGGTGAGGAGTCCGGCACCTCGGAGTCACGAGCTTCACAAGGGACAGGCTCGGTATTCGGCTCCATCGCCGTAGAGGTAGCAGCCCCCGAGGCGGTGTCTAGGCACCCATGCTCGATCGGCGTAGTCGGCTCTGAGTTAAGGGTCGGAGCGGACTCTTGTGCGGCCTCCAGGGCATTGTCCGACGGCAGAGCTAGGTCATGCCCATCGTGACAGTGTGGCGCGCTCGGCTATGGCTCGAATCCGTCAAAGATCAAGTCTCCGCGGATGTCGGCTGTGAAGTTCAAACTTCCAAATCTGACCTGATGGCCAGGGGCGTAGCTTTCGATCTGCTCCAGATGGCCGAGCGAATTGGCCCGCAGTGCAAAGCCGCCGAATACAAAGATCTGTTCGGGGAGAAAAGTCTCACCCTGGACCGCGTTGTTGTTGATAATCGAAGGAGCCATCGGGCCTATGAGCGACGACACAGAGGAACTCTCAATGAAAGCACCAATGTCGGTGTCAAAACCGGCGGATCTCGGGTAGGGGGCCCCGAACTGTGCGTCTAGGCGGATGGTAACAGGAGACAAGGGACACGATGTTTTTACCCAGGTTCGGGCCCTCTCGATGGAGGTAAAACCTACTCCTGCTTGATTGATATTGATGATATGGGTAGTACAAGAGTGGATCTACCAGTAGATCAAAGAGGCTAAACCCTAGAAGCTAGCCTATGGTATGATTGTTGTTCGTCCTATGGACTAAAACCCTCCGGTTTATATAGACACCGGAGAGGGCTAGGGTTACACAGAGTCGGTTACAATGGTAGGAGATCTACATATCCGTATCGCCATGCTTGCCTTCCACGCCAAGGAAAGTCCCATCCGGACACGGGACGGAGTCTTCAATCTTGTATCTTCATAGTCTTGGAGTTCGGCCAATGATGATAGTTCGGCTATCCGGACACCCCCTAGTCCAGGACTCCCTCACTAACCATATCCATGGGTGCCCTCCATACCAACACTTTCTTAGGAATTTATTGTTTGCTAACATAAAGTAAATTCGTTTTTCATTTCGGGACTGGGCATCCCTAATACCTTGGCCTTACTCTCATGCAATGACAAGTGAATAAACACTCATCGCGAGATTAAAACATATAGCATGGAAAATATTGGCCACCCCTCAGTGCCTCGTGAGCGGTACAAGCACACAAAAGATAAATTTATTTTGAAAATTAGAGATGGCACAAACAAATTTGCTTAGAATGGCACGGAAATACCGCATATAGGTAGGTATAGTGGACTCATATGGCAAAATTGGTTTAATAGGTTTTGGATGCACAAGTAGTGATCATACTTAGTGTAAATGAAGGCTAGAAAAAAGATAGAGAAGCGTCCAACCAGGAAATAAAAAATCTCATAAGCGAGCATTAAGCATAACTAACACCGAATAATTCACCACAAGTAGAATGAAATTTCATTGCATAACTATTGACTTTCGTGCTTTCATAAGGAATCACAAACCTTAACACTAATGTTCTTACTAAAGCATAATTACTCATCAACATGACTCACATATCAGATCGTCATATCTCAAAACCATTACAAAGAACCAAGTTTATTTTGTCCAATGATCTTCATGAATTTTTTTATTATATCCTCCTTGGTTATCTGTCACTCTGGGACTAATTTCATATGTTGCTTTTAATAAGCTCAAACAAATATAAGTGAAGAACATGAGCATAGTATTTATTTCTCTAAAAATAATCTAAGTGAAGCAAGAGAGAATTTCTTAAAAAATCACTAACTCACAAATAAGTCTAAGTGAAGCATGAGATCATTTATTAAAAAATAACAAAGAACACTGTGCTCAAAAATATATAAGTGAAGCACTAGAGCAATTCGAAGGCTCTAAAAATTTAAGTGAAGCATAGGAGCAAGGATAGCATAGTTTTTAGCTCTCTCAAAAAGGTGTGTCCAGCAAGGATTCAAGACGTACAATAAAAATAGAAACAAGCAAAGACTCATATCATACAAGACGCTCCAAGCAAAACTCATAATATGTGATGAATAAAAATATAGCTCCAAGTAAAATACCGATGGTTGTTAGAAGAAAGAGGGGATGCCACTCGGGGGCATCCCCAAGCTTAGTTGCTTGATACTTCTTGCATATTATCTTGGGGTACCTCGGGCATCCCCAAGCTTAGCCTTCTGCTAATCCTTATTCCTTCATCCATCGTAATATCATCCAAAACTTGAAAACTTCAATCACACAAAACTCAACAAAACCTTCGTGAGATCCGTCAGTATAAGAAAGCAAACCACTGCTATAAGTACTATTTCAAACCAATTCATATTTTATTATTGCATTATATCTATTGTATTCCAACTTTCTATGGCAAAAACTCTTGAAAGAAAACCATAGAATCATGAAAACAAGCACACAACGCAAAGAAACCATAATCTATCAAAAACAGAACAGTCTGTAGCAATCTGGATATTTCGAATACTTCTGCAACTCCAAAAATTCTGAAACATTAGCACAACGTGAGCAATTTGTTTATTAATATTCTGCAAAAAGAATCAACTCAAAAGCAATCTCCTATTAAAGTGGGAATTTTTTTCGTGAGTGCAAAAGTTTCTGTTTTCAGCAAGATCAAATCAACTCTCACCCAAATCATCCGAAAGGCTTTGCTTGGCGAAATCACTAATTTAAATATAAAAACACATTTAAACAGAGGCATCTTTATATATTTGTTGCAAGACAGAAAGAAAACCAAAAAGCAAAAAGATAACGATTGGGTTGCCTCCCAACAAGCGTTATCATTTTATGCCCGTAGCTAGGCATAAAGATTTCAATTATGCTCACATGAAAGATAATAATTGAAACACATGGAGAGCATCATAAAACATGTTAAAAACACATTTAAGTCTAACGTACTTCCTATGCATAGGAATTTTATAAGCAAAGAAATTATCAAGGCAAGCAAAAACTAGCATATGCAAGGAAAAAGAAAGAAATAATAGCAATCTCAACATATTGAGAGGTAGTTTAGTAACAAAACTTCTACAACCATATTTTCCTCTCTCATAATAATTACATGTAGGATCATAATCAAATTCAATAAGATAGCTATATTGTAAAATTTTCTCTTGATGATCCACATGTATAAAAGTTTTATAATCTTCCAAGATAGTGGGATTAACATCAACTAAAGTCATGACCTCTCCAAGCCCACTTTTATCAAAAATTTCATAAGATTGAACACTCTCCAAATATGTGGGATTATTTTTAGCTAAAGTTGAGACTCTTCCTAACCCATTTTTACTATTATTGCAAGCATATCCATCATGAGGTTTAAATAACTATACAAGATCAAAAGAATTATTATCACCCTAATCATGATCATTGCAATAAGTAGTGTACATAGCAAAACAAGCATCCCCAAGCTTGGGGTTTTGCATATCACTAACACAATTTACGTTAATAGAATTTATAATAACATCACTGCAATCATGCTTTTCATTCAAGGAGCTATCATGAATCACTTTATAAATTTCTTTGTTTAACACTTCATCACAATTTTCAGATTCATAAATCTTAAGCCAAACTTCATAAAGATAGTCTAGTGAACTCAATTCACTAGCAATTGGTTCATCATAATTGGATCTTTTGAAAAGATTAGCAAGTGGATGAGGATCTCAATAGATTTTTAGTAGCAGACTAAGGCATAGCCTAGTGGTGGGAAGGGGCTGATGCCTTCCCACCCACCCAGTTTCAAGACATGGTACTTGCAATTTGGGTTTTTTGCACCAATTATACTATAGGGGGTTCCCTTACAGTCTTTACGTCAAAAATAATTAGCAAGAAACTATGCAACCAAATAGAGGACACATGGTAACACAAGAAAATAAAAGATCGAACGAGAAAAAGGCAAACAGAAAAGAAGGCAAATAAAGTGGGAAATTTTTGTGAAGTGGGGGAGAGGAAAATGGGAGGCAAAAGACAAATAATGTAAATTGCAAGGAGATGAGATTTGTGATTAAGAACCTGGTTGATGTTGATGATCTCTCCCCGGCAACGGTGCCAGAAATTGGCGCGTGGCCAGGAGATTATCTTGACTTGATCCTCCCCGGCAACAACGCCGGAAATTCCTTTTGATGTCTGCTACAACTATGTCGGCATTTACCCCAAGAGGAAGTGATGATGCAGCACAGTGACGGTAGGTATTTCCCTCAGTGATGAGACAAAGGTAATTGAACCAGTAGGAGGACCATGCAACACAACGTAAACAACTCCTGCACACAAATAACAAATACTCGCAACCCGACGTGATAACGGGGTTGTCAATCCCTTTCGGGTAACAGTGCCAGAAATTGGCAAGTGGACGGGAGAAAGTTGTAATAGACGAGATAAATAGATCGCAAATAAAATAAAGTGCAGCAAAGTATTTTTGTATTTTTGGTTTAATAGATCTAAAAATAAAAGCAAATGAAAATAGATCATGAAGGCAAATATATTAAAGAAGAGACTCGGGCGCCATAGGTTTCACTAGTGGCTTCTCTCCAGAAAAATAGCAAACGGTGGGAAAAAAATTCACTATTGGGAAATTTATAGAACTTCAAATACTCACGACGATATCCACGCAATGATCATTATATAGGCATCATATCCAAGATTAGTAGACCGACTCCTGCCTGCATCTACTACTATTACTCCACACATCGACCGCTATCCAGCATGCATCTAGTGTATTAAGTTGATGGAAAACAAAAGTAATGCAATAAGAACGATGACATGATGTAGACAAGATCTATTTATGTAGAAATAGACCCCATCTTGTTATCCTTAATAGCAACGATACATAGGTGTCGGTTCCCCTTCTATCACTGGGATCAAGCACTGTAAGATCAAACCCATCACAAAGCACGTCTTCCCATTGCAAGATAAATAGATCAAGTTGGCCAAACAAGACCAAAATATGGAGAAGAAATACGAGGCTATAAGCAATCATGCATATAAGAGATCAAAGAAGACTCAAATAACTTTCATAGATAACAAACATAGATCTGATCATAAACTCAAAGTTCATCGGATCCCAACAAACACACCGCAAAAAGAGTTACATCATATGGATCTCCATGAGACCATTGTATTGAGAATCAAACGAGAGAAAGAAAGCCATCTAGCTACTAACTACGAACCCGTAGGTCTAAAATGAACTACTCACGCATCATCGGAGAGGCACCAATGAGGATGATGAACCCCTCCGTGATGGTATCTAGATTCGATCTGGTGTTTCTGGAACTTGCGGCATGCTACCTCTTGAGCATGTGTTGGTTTTCCCTTGAAGTTGAAACGGTGATGCAGCAAAGTAGCGCAAGTATTTCCCTCAGTTTTGACAACCAAGGTATCAATCCAGTAGGAGACGACACGAAATAGATGGATAAACTCAAGCAATATGATATAAACCCCATCTTTTTATCCTCTATGGCAACAATACAATACGTGCCTTGCTGCCCCTACTGTCACTGGGAAAGGACACCACAAGATTGAACCCAAAGCTAAGCACTTATCCCATTGCAAGAAAGATCAATCTAGTAGGCCAAACTAAACCGATAATTCGAAGAGACTTGCAACGATATCAAATCATGCATATAAGAATTGAGAGAAGAACCAAATAATATTCATAGACAATCTTGTTCATAAATCCATAATTCATCGGATCTCGGCAAACACACCGCAAAAGAGTATTACATCAATAGATCTCCAAGAACATCGAGGAGAACTTTGTATTGAGAATCGAAGAGAGAGAAGAAGCCATCTAGCTAATAACTATGGACCTGAAGGTCTGTGGTAAACTACTCACACTTCATCGGAGAGGCAATGGTGTTGATGTAGAAGCCGCCCGTGATCGATTCCCCCTCCGGCAGATCGCCGGAAAAGACCCCAAGATGGGATCTCACGAGTATAGAAGGTTGCGGCGGTGGAAAAGTGGTTTCGTGGCTCCCCCTGATGTTTCTAGGGTATAAGAGTATATATAGGCGAAAGAAATACGTTGGTGGAGCTACGACGGGCCCACAAGGATGGGGGGCACGCCTAACCCCCTTGGGCGCGCCCTCATGCCTTGTGGATGCCTCGTGGCATTTCTGACTTCAACTCCAAGTCTTCTGGTTTGCTTTCGGTCCAAGAAAGATCATCGTGAAGGTTTCATTCTGTTTGGACTCCGTTTGGTATTTGTCGGTGTTCTGGGAACGGGGGTCCCCAGACTTGCCTGCCTGTGGCCTGCGGCGTGGCTCAAGCAGTGACCCAGTACAACCCGTCTTCATCAACCCAAGCTCAAGACCCTTGGCCAAGCCTCGCGAGGCGGATGACGCAAGGCTTCCTCAGGGAAGGCCTCATCAGGCAGGCTCGCGAGGAGGCGGAGAGATCAAGGCAAGGAGTACCTCGCGAGGTGCTCGTGATGCAAGCCATGACGATCGAGACCAGGCGGGCGCCAGCCTGTGCAGTGTCCTCGTTTCCTCTTTGGTGCCAAGGGGGAAAGCACGGGCGCAGAGTACCGAGGCATCAAGCAAAGGTTACATATCGGTGCAACGAGACCAAGACACGTAGGACGGCAGGACAGAGGTCACCGTGGAGCCCAAGATGGTGTCGTCGCCAGTGCCTTTGGCAGTCGAAGACCAACTTTAGTCAGGATAACCTGTACTAGCTGTCCCCCTTCAAAATGGCCATTGTTGGCTCCCTTCCCGCTCAATATTTGGGAAGAGGACCAGGGCCTCTATATATAGAGCAAGCCACCACAGTAGGAGAGGATCGGATCCATCCCAAGTAGAACACCGCACCAGCTCAAGAACACCCCTCACGAGGCTGTTCTTCCTCTGTACTGTTCATTATCAGCCCCAGAGGCAATCCACCACCACACACTAGAGTAGGGTATTACACCACAACAGTGGCCCGAACTAGTATAAACCTTGTGTCCCTCGTGTTGTTCATCGTGTAGCTTAGATTCACGACGAGGCTTTGGGGCATGGATGCATGGGGAGAAGATCTTCGTGCGCACCCCAGAGTTCGAACCTTAAGGGTTTTGCCGGAACCCGATATCCGACATTTGGCGCGCCAGGTAGGGGTGCACCGAAATCCACTTTCCGCGATTCCGCCTTCCATCATTTCATCGCATCCATGGCGGACGCTCGCCAAGCTCGCATCGAGCGTCGGGCTGCTCTCGCCGCCCGCGTCGCCCAGATGGCTCCCGTCGGCGAGCCTCCTCGTCGTTCTCCATCGCCTGCCGCCAACGCCGCCACCGGCCCAGCGGGGAACGATCAGCAAGCATCGTTGCTGCATCCCTCGGTGCGGCGGGAAGGCCGCACCGCCACTCCGTCGCTAACTCCAACTGGCTCGTCGTCTCACGCTCGTCGCGCTCCCACGGACGCGTATGCCCTGTTGCTCCTGGCACGCGAACACCTGCACTACCGCCCCGTCGACGACCTCTATGAGGAGTGGATCTCTCGCATCACCAAGCTCGTCAGCGCCGCAGGGGGCTCTCCTGCTCCATCCCTCTTGCTGCCTCACTCTCCGTCTTGCATGGGTGATGTAGCTCAGGAGGTGCCTCCACCACCTCCTCCCCAAGAAGGTGCCCTGGCTCCAAGGCGCACGGCTCCTGGACTGGACCCACCGCGTCTAGCGCCCATTCGACAAGAAAGGAGCTGCCAAGAAATCCCTCGTCCCCAAGAAGGCGCTCGCGTGCTCCCTGCTCCAGCACGTCAAGACCGCATCCCTGGGCCAGCACGTCAAGACCCCGCGCTGCCCCTAGCGGCGACGCGTGGGAATCTCCAAGAGCAAGCCCCACGTCTGCAAAGGGCTCTGGTGGCCACTGCAGGCTGCCACGCCTTCACCACCGAGCTATGCAGTGTCGCCTGACCGGGCAAGTTCAAGCCGGATCTGCCTCCTCGCTACGACGGTACTGCCGACCCCGCGGAGTTCCTGCAGCTCTACAAGCTGGGCATCGAGGCGGCCAACGGGGACGAAAAGGTCTTGGCGAATTAGTTTCCCATGGAGCTCAAGGATGGTGCACGCACCTGGCTCCTGAACCTGCCTCCCGACTTGATCTCCTCTTGGGATGAAATGCGAAGCCGCTTCATCGCCAACTTCCAGGGCACTCATGACCGTCCTCCAGTCGTGGGTGACCTGCGCCGCATCAAGCAGCAGCTAGGAGAAACCTTGCGGAAGTACATCTAGTGCTTCAACAGCGCTCGCCTCAAGATTCCCAAGGTGACCGAGGAGGCCATCGTCTTAGCATTCTCTGATGGCATCCGCAACGTCAAGATGAAGGAGGAGCTTGCCATCCATGAGGATCTGTGCACATCCATGGAGATGTTCAACCTGGCGACCAAGTGCGCAAGGGCTGAGGAGGGGCACCTCTCCCTCCTCGAGCTTCCAGGTGCTGACCCAGAAGAGAAGAAAGCCAAGGCCAAGGACGTGAAGCGCATGTTGGAAATATGCCCTAGAGGCAATAATAAAAGGATTATTATTATATTTCCTTGTTCATGATAATTGTGTTTTATTCATGCTATAATTATATTATCCGGAAATCATAATACATGTGTGAATACATAGACCACAATATGTCCCTAGTGAGCCTCTAGTTGATTAGCTCGTTGATCAACAGATAGTCATGGTTTCCTGACTATGGACATTAGATGTCGTTGATAACGGGATCACATCATTAGGAGAATGATGTGATGGACAAGACCCAATCCTAAGCATAGCACAAGATCGTGTAGTTCGTTTGCTAGAGCTTTTCCAATGTCAAGTATCTTCTCCTTAGACTATGAGATCGTGTAACTCCCGGATACCGTAGGAGTGCTTTGGGTGTACCAAACGTCTGGTCACGGGATCATGCATTATGATACAAGTAAAGTGACTTACCGGTAACGAGATTGAACGAGGTATTGGGATACCGACGATCGAGTCTCGGGCAAGTAACATACCGATTGACAAAGGGAATTGTATATGGGGTTGCTTGAATCCTCGACATCGTGGTTCATCCGATGAGATCATCGAGGAGCATGTGGGATCCAACATGGGTATCCAGATCCCGTTGTTGGTTATTGACCAGAGAGCCGTCTCGGTCATGTCTACGTGTCTCCCGAACCCGTAGGGTCTACACACTTAAGGTTCGGTGATGCTAGGGTTGTAGAGATATGAGTATGCAGCAAACCGAAAGTTGTTCGGAGTCCCGGATGAGATCCCGGACGTCACGAGGAGTTCCGGAGTGGTCCGAAGGTAAAGAATTATATATAGGAAGTGCAGTTTCGGCCATCGGGAGAGTATCGGGGGTCACAGGTATTGTACCGGGACCACCGGAAGGGTCCCGGGGGTCCACCGGGTGGGGCCACCTATCCCGGAGGGCCCCGTGGGCTGAAGTGGGGAGGGGACCAGCCCCTGGTGGGCTGGTGCGCCCCCCCTTGGGCCCCCCTGCGCCTAGGGTCGGAAACCCTAGGGTGGGGGGCGCCTCCACTTGCCTTGGGGAGCACTCCACCCCCCTGGCCGCCGCCCCCCTTGGGAGATCCCATCTCCAGGGCCGGCGCCCCCTAGGGGGCCTAAATAAAGGGGGGGAGGGAGGGCAGCCACATCCTGATGTCTTGGCGCCTCCCCCCTTGCTACACCTCCTCCTCCCGTAGTCGCTTGGCGAAGCCCTGCCGGAACTCTGCTGCATCCACCACCACGTCGTCGTGCTGCTGGATCTTCATCAACCTCTCCTCCCCCCTTGCTGGATCAAGAAGGAGGAGACGTCATGCTAACCGTACGTGTGTTGAACGCGGAGGTGCTATCCGTTCGGTGCTAGGATCTCCGGTGATTTGGATCACGACGAGTACGACTCCCTCAACCCCGTTCTCTTGAACGCTTCCGCTCGCGATCTACAAGGGTATGTAGATGCACTCCCCTCTCTCGTTGCTAGATGAACTCATAGATTGATCTTGGTTAATGTAGGAAAAAGTTTTATTTTATGCAACGTTCCCCAATAGTGGTATCAGAGCCAGGTTTATGCGTAGTTCTCTATTGCACGAGTAGAACACAAATCTGTTGTGGGCGTAGATGTTGTCAACTTTCTTGCCACTACTAGTCTTATTTTGCTTCAGCGGTTTTGTGGGATGAAGCGTCCCGGACCGACCTTACACGTACGCTTACGTGAGACAGGTTCCACCGACTAACATGCACTAGTTGCATAAGGTGGCTAGCGGGTGTCTGTCTCTCCCACTTTAGTTGGAGCGGATTCGATGAAAAGGGTCCTTATGAAGGGTAAATAGAAGTTGACAAATCATGTTGTGGCTTTTTCGTAGGTAAGAAAACGTTCTTGCTAGAACCCTATTGCAGCAACGTAAAAGATGCAACAACAATTAGAGGACGTCTAACTTGTTTTTGCAGCAATTGCCTTGTGATGTGATATGGCCGAAAGTTGTGATGAATGATGAATGATATATTGTGATGTATGAGATCATGTTCTTGTAATAGGAATCACAACTTGCATGTCGATGAGTATGACAACCGGCAGGAGCCATAGGAGTTGTCTTAATTATTGTATGACCTGTGTGTCAATGATTTAACGCCATGTAATTACTTTACTTTATTGCTAAACCGTTAGCCATAGTAGTAGAAGTAATATTTGGTGAGCAACTTCATGGAGACACGATGATGGAGATCATGATGATGGAGATCATGGTGTCATGCTGGTGACGAAGATGATCATGGAGCCCCAAAGATGGAGATCAAAGGAGCTATATGATATTGGCCATATCATGTCACTACTATTTAATTGCATGAGATGTTTATTATGTTTATGCATCTTGTTTACTTAGAATGACAGTAGTAAATAAGATGATCCCTCATGATAATTTCAAGAAAGTGTTCCCCCTAACTGTGCGCCGTTGCTAAAGTTCGTCGTTTCGAAGCACCACGTGATGATCGGGTGTGATAGATTCCTACGTTCACATACAACGGGTGTAAAACAGTTTTACACATGCAAAACACTTAGGGTTAACTTGACGAGCCTAGCATGTACAGACATGGCCTCGGAACACAGAGACCGAAAGGTCGAACATGAGTCGTATGGAAGATACGATCAACATGGAGATGTTCACCGATGATGACTAGTCCGTCTCACGTGATGATCGGACACGGCCTAGTCGTCTCGGATTGTGTAACACTTAGATGACTAGAGGGATGTCAAATCTGAGTGGGAGTTCATTAAATAATTTGATTAGATGAACTTAATTATCATGAACTTAGTCTAAAGTCTTTGCAAAACATGTCTTGGAGATCAAATGGCCAACGCTCATGTCAACATGAACTTCAACGCGTTCCTAGAGAAAACCAAGCTGAAAGATGATGGCAGCAACTATACGGACTGGGTCCGGAACCTGAGGATCATCCTCATAGCTGCCAAGAAAGCATATGTCCTAGAAGGACCGCTAGGTGAAGCACCCATCCCAGAGAACCAAGACGTTATGAACGCTTGGCAGTCACGTGCTAATGATTACTCCCTCGTTCAATGCGGCATGCTTTACAGCTTAGAACCGGGGCTCCAAAAGCATTTTGAGCAACACGGAGCATATGAGATGTTCGAGGAGATGAAAATGGTTTTCCATGCTCATGCCCGGGTCGAGAGATATGAAGTCTCCGACAAGTTCTATAGTTGTAAGATGGAGGAAAATAGTTCTGTCAGTGAGCACATACTCAAAATGTCTGGGTTGCATGACCGCTTGTCCCAGCTGGACATTAACCTCCCGGACGAGGCGGTCATTGACATAATCCTTCAGTCGCTCCCACCGAGCCACAAGAGCTTTGTGATGAACTACAATATGCAGGGGATGGTGAAAACTATTCCTGAAGTATTTTCAATGCTGAAGTCAGCAGAGGTAGGAATCAAGAAGGAACATCAAGTGTTGATGATCAATAAAACCACTAAGTTTAAGAAGGGCAAGGGTAAGAAGAACTTCAAGAAGGACGGCAAGGATGTTGCCGCACCCGGTAAGCCAGTTGTCGGGAAGAAGTCAAACAATGGACCCAAGCCTGAGACTGAGTGCTTTTATTGCAAAGGGAAGGGTCACTGGAAGCGGAACTGCCCCAAATAGTTAGCGGACAAGAAGGCCGGCAACACTAAAGGTATATGTGATATACATGTAATTGATGTGTACCTTACCAGTACTCATAGTAACTCATGGGTATTTGATACCGGTGCCATTGCTCATATTTGTAACTCACAGCAGGAGCTGCGGAATAAGTGGAGACTGGCGAAGGACAAGGTGACGATGCGCGTCGGGAATGGTTCCAAGGTCGCTGTGATCGCCGTCGGCACGCTACCTCTACATTTGCCGATGGGATTAGTTTTAAACCTCAATAATTGTTATTTAGTGCCAAGTTTGAGCATGAACATTGTATATGGATCTCGTTTAATACGAGATGGCTACTCATTTAAATCCGAGAATAATGGTTGTTCTATTTATATGAGAGATATGTTTTATGGTCATGCCCCGATGGTCAATGGTTTATTCTTAATGAATCTCGAACGTAATGTTACACATATTCATAGTGTGAATACCAAAAGATGTAAAGTTGATAATGATAGTCCCACATACCTGTGGCACTGCCGCCTTGGTCACATTGGTGTAAAGCGCATGAAGAAGCTCCATGCTGATGGACTTTTAGAGTCTCTCGATTATGAATCATTTGACACATGCGAACCATGCCTCATGGGCAAGATGACCAAGACTCTGTTCTCCAGAACAATGGAGCAAGCAACCAACCTATTGGAAATCATACATACTGATGTGTGTGGTCCAATGAGCATTGAGGCTCGCGGAGGATATCGTTATGTTCTCACTCTCACTGATGACTTGAGTAGATATGGGTATGTCTACTTGATGAAACACAAGTCTGAGACCTTTGAAAAGTTCAAGGAATTTCAGAATGAGGTAAAGAATCATCACGATGCCGGGAAGCAACGGAATCATCACAGTCCCCTGCGTAGAGAAGGATGCGGTGTGCTCTCTCGAGCGTGCCTTCCAAGCTGCATCAGCTGAGGACCGAGATAGCAAGAGCAAGAACCCTCCCGAGGCAATTCCCAAGAAGAAGAAGACATCACCCAACTCAAGGCCTTAGGAGGTTGACATCTCCGGAGGCGCCGCTTCAGGGTCTGCGCCCGTGCAAGGGGCGCCTCCCACCATCGCATAGGAAGGCGCGCCCGGCGCCCTCCTCGGGCAAGCCTCGGGGGCCCTCTCCTGGAGGGCCTCAGACTTTGCCGAGATCACGAGGGAGGCGCTCGGGCACCACTTGCACGCGTGCTTCGCGACACATTTCCCTCAGGAAGGCATGGGTCAAGGAGGGCCCAACCCCCAGGAGTTCATCACCAAGGCTACTCAGGAGCTTGAAGAATCAAGAGTCACGCGCGGCGAACGCCGCCTACCTGGTGTAGGTCCCCATCTAGGTGAGGATGGTGGGCTGCGCATCTGCATCGATTACCCAGGGCTCAGCCGAGTCGCGTCTCAGGAGCGCTTCTGGCCTTCGTGTGTGGGACGCTTCGAGGGTCCCCCGCACAGCTACGACCGCATGTCTTTCGGCCTGCCGAACACGGCTGCTGCTCACCAGCGTCTTCTGCAGAGCATTCTGGCAGCTCAGGAGGCAAAACACCACGCGGTCCTGGCAGAGATGGAGATGTCCTCGAGGAGCCGCCTGGACCTCCAGAGCCTCCTGAGGCTCAGGGCCCCGGTGGCTCGTGAGGATCGGCTTCCTCACCGCACATCGTCAGCTACTTCAACACCCGCTCTACAATGGTATCGGGTGACATCTTTCAAGTTCATTTCAGTTGGGAGCGCCCTCAGGGCTGCATTATTCCCAGGTCGCGTGGGTTTGTCCCTGCGACATGTATCTCTTTTGCTTATGTCTTTAGTTTACCTTGCTGGGGGTGCCCCATGGGCTGCATCATCCCCAAGCCGCTCGGGCCTAACCCAGTGGCATGTACCCTTTCTACATCTATCTAAGCTGATTTGCCTTTCATGCTTGACCTGCCTATGATTATCATCTCCCGCCTATCGTGGCCCCTTTTTGTCCCTCATGCAAATCGCTTGCACGTTAAAAGGGGGGCGCCTGAGCATCGCGACTCAGGAGCTCTTACTGGCTCTCCAGCCCTCACCCCTGGCCTTGTCCACGGCATTGCGACCTGGCATACCAGCGGCGGCTGAGCTTGCTCGAGGGCCGGGACCTGAGGACGTAGAGCATTTGTATCTAACCACCTTGCAGGAACACTCAGCCACCCAAGGCTCAAGATCAGGCGCAACCCGCCTTGAGGTAGGGCCTCGTGAGTCCTGCGTTGGCTCACGAGTGCCCATATACACCTCATCTAGCCCTACCATGCCGGCCACGTGTCAGGGCGGGGCTGTACACGCCCCGGGGGCTCCTCCCAGTGGGGGGCCCCCCTCCCACATACCAGTAGAAGCACCATGCTCCGTGCTGGCTGACGACACTGCCGCGGAGCGGCTATGCCTGTACACATACGGAAGCGCTATGCTCCGCGCTGGTGATAAACAACTAGGGGCAGCCCACGGCTGTATCAACCTTAGGGAGCCCAGAGCTCAGTGTCTGGCCCCATCGCAACGGCTCCCCTCGGGAGCACCACGCGAGGGGCTGGACACGGGGGCTGCACCCGGGTCACGCCCGAGCGCACGGCACCCAGCCAGGTCCCTCAGACCTAGTCGTTGCGCGCCCCTCCCCGAATGGAGCCAAGGTATGAAGACCATTTGAGTGTCAAGGGGGACTCCTGAGCATCGCGACTCGGGATCCTAACTGGTCACGTAGCCCCTCACTCCTTAGTTCCGCAAGGCTAACGGCAGTTGAGGTATGCGCGGGGCTGGGCCCTGTCGACGTAGAACGACAGATCTACTCCTACACCCCCTCCCTATTTGCTGTTTGCGCATCAAGGGGGACTCCTGAGCATTGCGACTCAGGAGCCTAACTTTTCACGTAGCCCCTCACTCCTTGGTCCCGTCCTGGTGATCCGGTCGGGGCCAACGGCGGCTGAGGTATGCGCGGGGGCCGGGCCTTACCGACGTAGAACACAAAGCAAATAGGAAGGAAACCGCAAAAGCTCACAAATTCAGAAGCAAATATTACAAACCATAAATTGTCCCCAGGATACCAAATATAAGTTTAAACGCCTCCACGAGGCACGATGCATGTTGTAGGAGTTGAAACAGGAAAGAAGCCGTGAGGAGGTCACCCTTGAGAAGCGCCATCATTCGCCAGGAATCCCGCCTCCATGGCGGAGTTGCGCTTGTCAACTCCACCTCCCAAGGTCACGAAACCCGCAGTACCTGCCTTGGGCGGAGTGGCGAAGGCACGGAACTTCACCAGCAAGGCTTCCGCTTGGCCCTTCACAGCTTCAGCGGCAGTGGCGGAGTGCTCGGCGTCCACAGGCTCCAGCAGCTCGTCAAGGTTGGCTCCAGGGTCGCGGAGGTAGACGTGGCTGAGGATCCACGTCAGCGTCGCGGAGGAAAGGACGTGAGCTTCAACCTCGGCCATGGGGCCGATGTTGGTCACAACCTCCTCCAGCGATTCGACGAGGAAGGGAAGTACCTTGGCGGGGCCGTCCTTGTCTCCGGCCAGTGGCTTCTCCAGGCCATCATCACAAAGCAACTTTAGCACCTTGCGAGATCTCTCCTCAAGATCCGCGAAGGCCACGCGGTCCTCGGCCAAGACCTTCGCCTTGGCGTCCAGCTCGGCCTTCTTCGCCTTCAACTTTTGCTCCAGTGTCTTCAGTCCACTATGATCAGCGGACAGCTCGGCATCGCGGTCCCCAATGGTGGCCTCCCGAGCCTTCATCTCTTCCTCCTTTGCCTAGCGGTCGCAAACCTCTTTGGCGAGCTCGTCGCGCAGACCCTGCAGCTCGTCCTCCAGCGCCTTGCAACGGTCCTGGACGATCGAAGCATCCTTCAACGCCGCGTCACGGGCGGCTATGGCCTAGGTGGCGACTTGCTTCTCCTCCTTGGAAGCTGCCACAGCCTGGCTCAGTGCCGCTCGGACGAAGGTGTCAGAGCGAGCCCAACCAGAGATCAGCTCCAGGCGCCCGGCCACCAGGCGGGGGTTGGCGCCCTGGAGGTCTTCCCGTAGCCGGCCTAGCTCGGCAGCGGCACGGTCCAAGGTGGCGAAGGAGGCAGAGTAGTCAGGAACCAGTGGAGCAGGAGGAGAAGAGGGCAGCGTGATCACGGCTTGGGAGACCGGGAGCTCCTGAGCCTTGGCAACCTCAGCAACCGCGTCAAGCACCGGTGCCTCCAGAGTCAGCGGGACCACAGGGGCTGGCACCCCGCTAGGGCGCTCCTCCTGGCCTCACGAGGATGACCGGGCAGGGGAGGTGCGAGATCCACTGCCTCCCCTTCCCACAGGCGAAGGCGCGGCCACGACGAGTGAGCTTGCCCCAAGCGGAGCCATCGTGTCCCCCTTCAACTTCTTCGCCACAGGCGGTAGCCTGCCCAAGTGATGGAGGACGTGAAGCCCTGACAGCAAAAACAAGAGCAAAGCGGAGTTCAAGTACTTACTGGTCAATCGCGGTGTGTTCCGGCGGTCTCCTGCCAAGCTTAAAGCCCGAGAGCCTCTTGCGAGGCGCAGCCTCGGGAGGTCCAGAGGCAGAGGAAGGCGCACCAGAGGGGATGGAGCTAGCGTCGAGCAGTGCCGGGGCCGGAGTAGCCCCTCGGGAGATTAGCCCCGACCTGTCCTTCTTCGGGATCACGGGCGGATCCTCTCCCCTCACCTGATGTCGGCCTCGTCATCGTCCGGCAGGGTGTGGAGGATGTTGGCCCTGCACCAGGGGGAAGTCTCCCCCATCCCCTCAGTGGTCACCTCTGAGTTGCGCTCCTCTTCTTCCTCGTATTCCTCCTCTCCTCCGCGGGAATCATCAGAAGACAATTCCACCGGTGCCGCCGCCTTCTGGCCCTCAAGAGGCACCTCCGGCACCAGGCCGCTCCCATTGAAGGTGGGCATGGCGTCCACCACCTGCTGCCAGTCTTTGCGAAGGATCGAGGGGACAAGAGCACCCTCCAGGCTTTCCACGTCCTCTCCAACCAGGAAGCGTAGAGCTGTGGCCAGATCCCCATCGGCCAGGGCCCCCGAGCTCAGGCGGAGATCGTCGTCCGCATCTCCAAGCCTCCACAATGGGCACGTGTGCGCCTGAAGTGGAGCCACCCGCTGCCCCGGGAACTCCCTCAGGAGCGTGGCCCCGGTCAGCTTCGCCGCCTTCATATTGCCCGGCCTCAGGTCGGCGTTCATCTTCTCCAGCACCAGCTTCGCCCGACGGTCGTCAAGCTTCACGCAAGACCACACCTTGTTAGCCTGGGGCTGCTCCTTGGGCAACACCAACATAGAGTGGGTGCATCTGGTGTCCATCATGACTCACTTACTCCGGAAGCCATCGACCCTCTTCCTGGCCTTCGAGATCGCGTTGGTTTTGGAGTACGCGACAAAGCTAGCGCATGCCGAGGTATGGCTGCCGGTGACCCGGAGGGAGAAGAAGTGGCGCAGCAAGGCAACGGAAGGCATCACCTCGACGTGCGCCTCGCAGTGGTAGGCGAAAATCGACAGAAGGAGAACAGAGTTGGGATGGACATGCAGAGCCTGCAGCTTGTAATGGTGGAGGACAACATAGAAGAACTCAAAGAAAGTAGGCACCAGGCCCGCGATGACGGTGCCCATGAAGAAGGGGTAGAAGGTACTTCCCTTGGCCTCCGGCTGGGAAGAGTCGGCTCGGAGCGCAGTCTCCCCCATCTCGTTGCCTTGCACCGCCGTCATCAAGCGCGTAGAGGCGAGATTCTTCTCCGTCATATTTGGGGGATCTAGGGCCGGCGAGTACCAAGCCGGTGGATCCTCGGTCGCGGCCTTGCGGGGCGCCATCGCTCGCTGGAGGAGGAAGAATGAGGCAGATCTGGATATTTCAGAAGCAAGAGAGCAAGAGCAGGAAAGGGGATCTGAAGCAAGGCGAATGAGAGCAATGAAGGTAAGCCTGACCCAAGCCAGTCTTTTGTCAGTCAGGCAGTTGCTGAGGTAGCATGGGGAAGCGGAGACGCCCACATCCAATCAACCACCACACGGCGCCCAAGGCCACAGGCTGCTGGGGCCTGCGGCGCTCCGCACTTAACCTTTGGCTTCGCTACTAAGCTTTGTCCGAGCGCGCCTTGGGCCCAGGGGCTACCGTCGGTGTTCTGGGAACGGGGGTCCCCAGACTTGCCTGCCCGCGGCCTGCGGCATGGCTCAAGCAGTGGCCCAGTACGACCCGTCTTCATCAACCCAAGCTCAAGACCCCCGCGAGGGGCCAAGCCTCGCGGGGCGGACGATGCAAGGCTTCCTCAGGGGCGGCCTCACCAGGCAGGCTCGCGAGGAGGCGGAGAGATCAAGGCAAGGAGTACCTCGCGAGGTGCTCATGACGCAAGCCATGACGATCGAGACCAGGCGGGCGCCAGCCTGTGCAGTGTCCTTGTTTCCTCTTTGGTGCAAAGGGAGCAAGCACGGGCACAGAGTACCGAGGCATCCAGCAAAGGTTACCATATCGGTGCAACGAGACAAAGACCAGCAGGACGGCAGGACGGAGGTCACCATGGAGCCCAAGACGGCATCATCGCCAGTGCCTTCGGCAGTCGAAGACCAACTTTAGTCAGGATAACTTGTACTAGTTGTCCCCCTTCAAAATGGCCGTTGTTGGCTCCCTTCCCGCTCAATATTTGGGAAGTGGACCGGGGCCTCTATATATAGAGCTAGCCACCATAGTAGGAGAGGATCGGATCCATCCCAAGTAGAACACCGCACCAGCTCAAGAACACCCCTCGCAAGGTTGTTCTTCCTCTGTACTGTTCATCATCAGCCCCAGAGGCAATCCACCACCACACACTAGAGTAGGGTATTACACCACAACGGTAGCCCGAAGTAGTATAAACCTTGTGTCCCTCATGTTGTTCATCATGTAGCTTAGATTCACGACGAGGCGTTGGGGCGTGGATTCATGGGGAGAAGATCTTCATGCGCACCCCAGAGTTCGAACCTTAAGGGTTTTTCCGGAACCCGATATCCGACAGTATTCCTTTTCTGCAAAACTCCAAATAGGCAAAAAATAGAAACTGACACTGGGCCTCCGTTTAATAGATTAGTCCCAAAAATAATATAAAAGAGCATATTAAAGCCCATTAAACATCCATAACAGATAATGTAATAGCATGGAACAATCAAAAATTATAGATAGGCTGGAGACGTATCAAGCATCCCCAAGCTTAATTCCTGCTTGTCCTCGAGTAGGTAAATGATAAAAACAGAGTTTTTGATGTGGAATGCTACCTAGCATATTTATCAATGTAATTTTCTTTATTGCGGCATGAATGTTCATATCCAAAAGATTCATGAAAAAAGTTTAATATTGACATAAAACAATAATACTTCAAGCATACTAACAGAGCAATCATCTCTTCTCGAAATAACATTGTCAAAGAAAGCTATCCCTACAAAATCATGTAGTCTAGTTACACTCTATATTCATCACACAAAGTATTTAATAATGCACAACCCCGATGACAAGCCAAGCAATTGTTTCATACTTTTGATGTTCTCAAACTTTTTCAATCTTCATGCAATACATGAGCGTGTGCCATGGACATAGCACTATAGGTGGAATATAATGGTGGTGGCGGAGAAGACAAAAAGGAGGAAGATAGTCTCACATCAACTAGGCATATCAACGGGCTATGGAGATGCCCATCAATAGATATCAATGTGATTGAGTATGGATTTCCATGCAACGAATGCACTAGAGCTATAAGTGTATGGAAGCTCAACAAAAGAAACTAAGTGGGTGTGCATCCAACTTGCTTGCTCACGAAGACCTAGGGCACTTTTGAGGAAGCCCATCATTGGAATATACAAGCCAGGTTCTATAATGAAAAATTCCCACTAGTATATGAAAGTGACAACATAGGAGACTCTCTATCATGAAGATCATGGTGCTACTTTGAAGCACAAGTGTGGTAAAAGGATAGTAGCATTGCCCCTTCTCTCTTTTTCTCTCATTTTTTTATTTGGGCCTTTTCTCTTCTTTTTTATGGCCTCTTTTTTTAGTCCAGTGTCTCATCCCGACTTGTGGGGGAATCATAGTCTCCACCATCCTTTCCTCACTGGGACAATGCTCTAATAATGAAGATCATCACACTTTTATTTACTTACAACTCAATACTTAGAACAAAATATGACTCTATGTGAATGCCACCGGCGGTGTACCGGGCTGTGCAATGATTCAAGAGTGACATGTATGAAAAATTATGAACGGTGGCTTTGCTACAAATACGATGTCAACTACATGATCATGCAAGGCAATATGACAATGATGGAGCGTGTCATAATAAACGGAATGGTGGAAAGTTGCATGGCAATATATGTCGGATTGGCTATGGAAATGCCATAATAGGTAGGTATGGTGACTATTTTGAGGAAGGTATATGGTGGGTGCATGGTACTGGCGAAAGTTGCACGGTACTTGAGAGGCTATCAATGGTGGAAGGGTGAGAGTGCGTATAATCCATGGACTCAACATTAGTCATAAAGAACTCACATACTTACTGCAAAAATTTATTAGCTATCGAAACGAAGTACTACATGCATGCTCCTAGGGGGATATATTGGTAGGAAAAGACCATCGCTCGTCGCCGACCGCCACTCATATGGAAGACAATCAATAAATAAATCATGGTCCAACTTCATCACATAACGGTTCACCATACGTGCATGCTACGGGAATCACAAACTTTAACACAAGTATCTCTCAAATTCACAACTACTCTACTAGCATGACTCTAATATCACCATCTTCATGTTGGGTAACAGAGTAATTTCAAAAAAAATCCTACGCACATGCAAGATCATGGTGATGCATAGCAACGAGAGGGGAGAGTGTTGTCCACGTACCCTCGTAGACCGAAAGTAGAAGCGTTAGCACAACACGGTTGATGTAGTCGTACGTCTTCACGATCCGACCGGTCCAAGTACCGAACGTACGACACCTCCAAGTTCAGCACATGTTCAGCTCGATGACGTCCCATGAACTCCGATTCCAGCAGAGCTTGCGGGAGAGTTCCGTCAGCACGACGGCATGATGACGGTGTTGATGATGCTACCGAAGCAGAGCTTCGCCTAAGCACGGCTATGATATTACCGAGGTGAAATATGGTGGAGGGGGCACCGCAAACGGCTGGGAGAGATCAGAAGATCAACTTGTGTGTCTAGAGGTGCCCCTGCCCCCATATATAAAGGAGCCAGGGGGGAGAGGCGGCCGGCCAAGGAGGGTGCGCCAAGGGGGGAGTCCTACTCCCACTGGGAGTAGGACTCCTCCTTTCCTTGTTGGAGTAGGAGAAGGGAAGGAAGGGAGAGAGGAGAAGGAAAGAAGGGGGGCGCCGCCCCCCCTTCTTGTCCAATTTGGACTAGAGGGGGAGGGGGCACGCGACTACGCTGGCCGCCCCTCCTCTTCTCCCACCAAGGCCCATTAGGCCCAATATACTCCCCGGGGGGTTCCGATAACCCCCGGTACTTCGGTAAATGTCCGAAACACTTCCGGTGTTCGAACATAGTCATCCAATATATTGATCTTTACGTCTCGACCATTTTGGGACTCCTCGTCATGTCCGTGATCATATCTGAGACTCCGAACTACCTTCGGTACATCAAAACACAAAAACTCATAATACCGATCATCACCAAACTTTAAGCGTGCGGACCCTACGGGTTCGAGAACTATGTAGACATGACCGAGACATGTCTTCGGTCAATAACCAATAGCGGAACCTGGATGCTCATATTGGTTCCCACATATTCTACGAAGATCTTTATCGGTCAAACCGCATAACTACATACGTTGTTCCCTTTGTCATCGGTATGTTACTTGCCCGAGATTCGATCATCGGTATCTCAATACCTAGTTCAATCTCGTTACCGGCAAGTCTCTTTACTCGTTATGTAATGCATCATCCCGCAACTAACTCATTAGTCACATTGCTTGCAAGGCTTATAGTGATGTGCATTACTGAGAGGGCCCAGAGATACCTCACTGACAATCGGAGTGACAAATCCTAATTTGGAAATACGTCAACTCAAGAAGTACCTTCGGAGACACCTGTAGAGCACCTTTATAATCACCCAGTTACGTTGTGACATTTGGTAGCACACAAAGTGTTCCTCCGGTAAGCGGGAGTTACATAATCTCATAGTCATAGGAACATGTATAAGTCATGAAGAAAGCAATAGCAACATACTAAATGATCAAGTGCTAAGCTAACAGAATGGGTCAAGTCAATCACATCATTATTCTAATGATGTCATCTCATTGATCAAATGATAACTCATATCTATGGTTAGGAAACTCAACCATCTTTGATCAATGAGCTAGTAAAGTAGAGGCATACTAGTGACAATATGTTTGTCTATGTATTCACACATGTATTGTGTTTTCGGTTAATACAATTCTAGCATGAATAATAAACATTTATCATGATATGAGGAAATAAATAATAACTTTATTATTGCCTCTAGGGCATATTTCGTTTAGTCTCCCACTTGCACTAGAGTCAATAATCTAGATTACACAGTAATGATTCTAACACCCATGGAGTCTTGGTGCTGATCATGGTTTGCTCATGTAAGAGGCTTAGTCAACGGGTATGCAACATTCAGATCTGTATGTATCTTGCAAATCTCTATGTATCCCACCTGGACTTGGTCCCTGATGGAATTGAAGTGTCTCTTGATGTGCTTGGTTCTCTTGTGAAATCTGGATTCCTTTGCCAAGGCAATTGCACAAGTATTGTCACAAAAGATTTTCATTGGACCCGATGCACTAGGTATGCCACCTAGATCGGATATGAACTTCTTTATCCAGACTCCTTCATTTGCTGCTTCCGAAGCAGCTATGTACTCCGCTTCACATGTAGATCCCACCATGATGCTTTGTTTACAAACTGCACCAATTGACAGCTCCACCGTTCAATATAAACACGTATCCGGTTTGTGTAGGATCGAAAGTATGTCTAGAGGGGGGGTGATTAGACTACTTGACAAAGAAAAATATATCCTTTTCCCAATTTTAGTTCTTGGCAGATTTTTGCAACTTAGCATGGTTCAAGCAATCTTAATACAATTCAAGCAAGCATGCAAAGAGTATATGAGCAGCGGAAAGTAAAGCATGTAACTTGCAAGAATATAAGGGAAGGGTTTGGAGAGTGCAAACGCAATAGGAGACACGGATGTTTTTGTCGTGGTTCCGATAGGTGGTGCTATCGTACATCCACGTTGACGGAGACTTCAACCCACAAAGGGTAATGACTGCGCGAGTCCACGGAGGGCTCCACCCACGAAGGGTCCACGAAGAAGCAACCTTGTCTATCCCACCATGGCCGTCGCCCACGAAGGACTTGCCTCACTAGCGGTAGATCTTTACGAAGTAGGCGATCTCCTTGCCCTTACAAACTCCTTGGTTCAACTCCACAATCTTGTCGGAGGCTCCAAGTGAAACCTAGCCAATCTAGGAGACACCACTCTCCAAGAAGTAAAAAATGGTGTGTTGATGATGAGCTCCTTGCTATTGTGCTTCAAATGATAGTCTCCCCAACACTCAACTCTCTCTCACAGGATTTGGATTTGGTGGAAAGAATATTTGAGTGGAAAGGAACTTGGGGAAGGCTAGAGATCAAGATTCATATGGTAGGAATGGAATATCTTGGCCTCAACATATGAGTAGGTGGTTCTCTCTCAGAAAATGTATGCTGGAAGTGTAGGCACGTTCCGATGGCTCTCTCCAAGAATGAAGAGGAGGTGGAGGGGTATATATAGCCTCCACACAAAATCTAACCGTTACACACAACTTGCCAATCTTGGTGGGACCAAATTGAGAAACTCGGTCAGACCGATTCAGCAAATCTAGTGACCATGGGACCGACATGCAACTCGATAGGACCGATACGATTAGGCTTAGGGCATAACGTAATCTCGATGTGACCGATTACTCAAACTCGGTTAGACCGATTTTGGTAATAAGCTAACCAGAGAGTTGATCAGGTGAACTCAGTGGGACCGATTTGCTCATTTCAGTGAGACCGAAATGTTATGAAAGGGAAAAGGAGAGTTTACATTGCAATCTTGGTGGGACCGATCGCTCATCTCGGCTGGACTGAAATGTTATGAAGGGAAACAGAGAGATTACAACCCCATCTCGGTGAGACCGAGATCCCTATCGGTGAGACCGATTTGCCTAGGGTTTGTGGCAATGGCTATTATATCTGAACTCGGTGGCGCCGGATAGGAAGAATCGGTGGGGCCGACTTTGACTTTTGGTTTAGGTCATATGTGGATGTGAGAAAGTAGTTGAGGGCTTTGGAGCATATCACTAAGCACTTTGAGCAAGAACCTCGTTAAGCAACACCTCATCCCTCCTTGATAGTATTGGCTTTTCCTATAGACTCAATGTGATCTTGGATCACTAAAATAGAAAATTTAGAGTCTTGAGCTTTGAGCTTGGGCCAATCCTTTTGTCCTTAGCATTTTGAGGGGTCCACTTTTCTCATCCATGCCATGCCAATCATTGAGCTTTCCTGAAATATTTATCTTGAAATAGCATTAGCTCAATGAGCTATATGTTGTTAGGAATTACCAAAACCACCTAGGGATAGTTGCACTTTCAATCTCCCCCTTTTTGGTAATTGATGACAACATATAGATCAAAGCTTCGACAAATGATAATAAGAGTGAAAAAGATTGTCATTTTGAGAAGTATGTGATAAGCAAGAGCTCCCCCTAAATTTGTGCATAGTTTAAGATTTCCTTTGGACTGCAACTGCACAAAGAGTTAGGATCATGGGTTACTCTTCCATGTTAGATACATCTTGGTGGAGCGCTCAAAATGATAATAATTAAATACATGCACTCATCACCAAGAAAAGTGAATGATCATATAGAGATATAAAAGGATAATGTCATCCAACAAGCATTAAGGTAGCATATGATCAAACACATGATCATCCAAGTATCGCATAAAAGCATAGAGTATCTCAAGCAAACAAACGACAAAGTTCAACTACCAAAAAGCAAAACAAGAGAGAACAAAAGCAACACTCTCTCTCGAAGCCTATGATCTATACATTTTCTCCCCCTTTGGAAACAAGTTACCAAAAAGTTCATAAAAAAGCATAGTGCTAGATCGACTCTCAGGCTTGGTCTTCAGGTGGTGGTGTAGATAAGACTCCAAGGACGAAGGCATCAGTTGATGTAGATGGAGCTGGTGGAGTAGGTGCTGGAGCTGGTGGCACTGAAGTTCTAGCTGGTGCAGATGAAGTTGCTCTGGTGTTTGTAACTGGCACTACAGCAGATCTCTGACCTCTGGGTACTCTAGCAAATGCATCAGTGGTAGACTTGCCCTTCTTCTCCTGCACTTCATCCTGAAGTTGCTCAACAACTGACTGTATCTCAGTGACCTTCACATCTAAATCATAGAACTTCTGCTCCACGATCCTCTCCAAGCTCTCCTGATTTTGAGTAAGGGTGGCCAATCCCTTCTTCAATCCTCGGAGTGGAGGCAATCAAGTAGCCAAGCTGATCTTGCTTGCTCTTCAGAAGATACTGAGATGCCTCATCAATGGTTGGCATCTTTGCAGCCTTTTCAGTCCTTGCCTTCTCCTTCTTTGCTTGGGCTTGCACACAAGATGGTTCATTCTCATCCATTACCATAGTGTTATCCTCAAAGTCTGGGTAGATGGACATGTAATCCTTGTCCAAGAGATATGTGCCAGTGCCCATCTTGGAGTTGATTAGCTCGTGGATCTGTGGGGCATACCCACAACTTCTCTTCTGACCTGTAGCTGTCCTCTTGGTAGTTTCCACAATTAGGCTCATGACTTTAAACTTTTGAGGCACATCAAATATGTGAAGCAGATTAATTGCATGGCCTCTGATCATCTTGTGATCACCTGACTTTGGCAAAAGAGTATGCCTGAGGATCCAGTTGATTGTTGGCAAACCTGACAGAAGGTAATGTACTGATCCAAACTTGTGTGTCTCAAGAGCAGAATCTTGGATCTCTCTGTACATATGTGCCATGGAGTTGTGATCCTTCTTCTTCTTGGCATAGACATCCAAGTCATCTTCATTCTCCTTAGGAGCATTGATCAATTTTTCCCATTCTTCAGCTGTTGATTGGTACCTAGTACCTTCAGACATCCATACAATCCTTCCATCTGGGTAGAAATGAGCTGTGGAGTAGAACTGCATAATATGCTCATCATTCCACTTCGTGAGCTTCTACCCAACAAAGTCCTCTACTCCACAAGACTTGAAACTATTATAGACTCCAGGATAGTGTTCTTCATTTTCCCTGATGTACTTTCAGTCCACCCATCTCATATCACAGACTATAGGCTTCTTGTCAAGCAACACTGTCTCATAGAAGTCCTGTTGTTCCTTTGTATGGAACATGTAGTCCACAACAGTTCTTCTCCTAACTGCATAGGGATCAATCAATCTCCACTGTCTGAGTCCTGCATCCTTCTTGAGCTTCCTGTCCTCAGCTACTGGATGAGCATCATTGTGATCTGGAAATTTGGGTTTCAACTTCCTCAAGACATGTGACTCGTCATCTTCTTCTTCAATAGAAGCTTCGGGCACTGGGGCCTTGTTCTTCTCTCCAGCAGGAATATTCCTTGTATTCCTCTTGGGTGCAGCTTTGGGCATTGGAGCAGTTGCCTTGGGAGCTTTTTGGGCTTTGATGGAGCAACCCCTGACCTTATAGCATCTCCCATAAGCTTTTGAGCTTTAGGTGCTGGTGCAGCAACCTCTTCCTCTTCTTCTTCAGAGTCTCTGTAGGACCTTGAGAAGAGGTGTCTAGAGGGGGGGGGGGTTAGACACTAAGTGACAAAGTAGAAGTTTTTAAGCCTTTTAAGTTTAAGTGGAGCTTAGGCACAAGTTTAACATTCACAATACATAACAAGCAAGCATGCAAAGAGTGTATGAGCAGCGGAAAGTAAAGCATGCAACTTGCAAGAATGTAAAGGGAAGGGTTTGGAGGATTCAAACGCAATTGGAGACACGGATGTTTTTGTCGTTGTTTCGATAGGTGGTGCTATCGTACATCCATGTTGATGGAGACTTCAACCCATGAAGGGTAACGGCTGCGCGAGTCCACGGAGGGCTCCACCCACGAAGTGTCCACGAAGAAGCAACCTTGTCTATCTCACCATGGCCGTCGCCCACGAAGGACTTGCCTCACTAGCGGTAGATCTTCACGAAGTAGGCGATCTCCTTGCCCTTACAAACTCCTTGGTTCAACTCCACAATCTTGTCGGAGGCTCCCAAGTGACACCTAGCCAATCTAGGAGGCACCACTCTCCAAGAAGTAACAAATGGTGCGTTGTTCATGAACTCCTTGCTCTTATGCTTCAAATGATAGTCTCCCCAACACTCAACTCTCTCTCATAGGTTTTGGATCTGGTGGAAAGAATATTTGAGTGGAAAGCAACTTGGGGAAGGCTAGAGATCAAGATTCATAAGTTAGGAATGGAATATCTTGGCCTTAACACATGAGTAGGTAGTTCTCTCTCAGAAAATGTATGCTGGAAGTGTAGGTTCAGTCTGATGGCTCTCTCCATGAATTAAGAGGAGGTGGAGGGGTATATATAGCCTCCACACAAAATCTAACCATTACACACAATCTACTAAACTCGGTGGGACCGAATCGTTAAACTCGGTCAGACCGATTTAGCAAATAATGTGACTGTTAGGTTTTTCAGTGCGACCGATATGCAACTCGGTGAGACCGATTTGATTAGGGTTAGGGCATAACGTAATCTCGGTAAGACCGATTACTCAAACTCGGTAAGACCGATTTTGGTAATAAGCTTTCCAGAGAGTTGGTCAGGCAAACTCGGTTGGACCGATTACTCAAACTCGGTGGGACCGATTTTGGTAATGAGTCAACTAGGAAGTTTGCATTGTAATCTCGGTAGTACCGATTGCTCAAACTCGGTGAGACCGATTTTGATAATGGACATACACAGAGAGATTACAATCCCATCTCGGTAAGACCGAGATCCCTATCGGTAGGACCGATTTGCCTAGGGTTTGTGGCAGTGGCTATGTCATCAAAACTCGGTGGCGCCGGATAGGAAGAATCGGTGTGACCGGTTTTGGCTTTAGGTTTTAGGACATATGTGTGGAAGTGGGAAAGTGGTTGAGGGTATTTGGAGCATATCACTAAGCACTGTGGAGCAAGAAACAAGCAACACCTCATCCCTCCTTGATAGTATTGGCTTTTCCTATAGACTCAATGTGATCTTGGATCACTAAAATGTAAAATGAAGAGTCTTGAGGTTGAAGCTTGAGCCAATCCTTTGTCCTTAGCATCTTGAAGGAGTTCCCACATCCTTTAGTCCATGCCACTCCAATGTTGAACTTGTCTGATATATACTAGATAAATGTGTTAGTCCAACAAGAGATATGTTGACATTAATTACCAAAATCACCTAGGGAGCACTTGTGCTTTCAATCTCCCCCTTTTTGGTAATTGATGACAACATACATCAAAGCTTTAGATAAAGATATAAAGAACAACAAGTAAAGCTTTGGAAAGACATGTAACAAGCATAGGCTCCCCCTATATGTATGCAATCATGTAAACATGGAATGTAGAAGCATGTGAGAGCATAACCATGATAGAGCAGGCAATGTGTTACATGTATCTTGGCCATATGCATCAGAGCAAAAAGTATTAAAGGAAATACCTTCATGCCCATGAGTCCTTCTTGCAAACAGTATGTACATTAGCAAGAGTTCCTCATACACATGATTGTGATGCATATACTTACCTTGTAGTCTTGAGTTGGCTTAGGATGGAATGAACCTGTGTAAACAAGGTTAGATAACACAGATACATCTACTAGCTAGAGCAAACAGAAGAAACCACAAGAATACCAAGACTGGGATGACATGTAAAGAGTGAGTACTAAGTACCACATTGGATTAGACATGTCCCCAAGAGTAAAGATATGCAATGAATTTAAATGATTTCTTTCCCTTAGATGTCTTGCTCCCCCTGAATCTAGCATGGGATACTGGGAGAAGATAGGGAATATAAAATCAGAGCTGAAAGATATGAATGATCAGAGCTAATGCAAACTAATGCAAATAAGCACATATGAACATGTCTCTCCCCTCAAGAAGACATGTGCCATCTCTCCTCTTGAACACCAAGCATCTGGGATCCTTGAGAAGTACTTTTTACTAAAGTATTCTCTCCCCCTGAGGATCTCTCTCTCTCCTAAGGAGGTGATAAACTCTTTCTCTGATGTGATCTCTCTTTAAATGATAAGATTTGATGTGATCTCTCTCTCCCCCTTTCACATCAATTTCCAAGAAGGGCTTTCTGGAATCTTTCGAATGGGTTTGGTCCTTGAGACACAGCACAAAGCAATGGTAAAAATGTGATGCTTGTAGAGGACAAGATTCATTGAGTGGAGCTGGATCAGAAGAAACACAGAATAAGTGGCAGACTGTTTTTTCTGATCCGAAATCGGTGGCACTGAGTGGTATGCTTCGGTTGTACCGAAAGGATTCGGTTGGACCAAAGACAGCAAGTCGGTGAAACCGATTTCGTCGCAGAGAAAACACTTGTCACCTTAGCTCACTAGACTAGTAAGATCTCACAAAGATTTGCAAGGAATTTACTGAAAGATATGCAATGAATTGGATGCAGAAAAATGCAGAGCGAACAGAAAGAAATCTAGATGAAGTTTTTTTTAAATGGGAAACAAATATGCATGAGATGAATGCACAAACACAGAAAAGAACACAAGATAACTTCATCTAGAGATGGTCGGCGACAAAGTCACCTATGTTAGAGCATATTGACTTAGGAGTCAAGTGAGATCACTTGATCATAGGTCATACTCATCGTTTAAGCTCAAAATGGGGTTGCCATTTTTCGTTTAAGCATCTTGATGTATTCACACCCTGTCGAGTTGCTTTAGCTCATGACTTGGAGTAAAGCTTCTCTAAGATGGAATAACATACCTTGGTTGGTGGTGTTGTCCATGTAGTTGAACTTGCGTGGGTTGCTCATGGTTGATGTAGCTCATCAAGAATTTGGAGCACCACTTGGAATTTGAGTCCATCTTCCTATGCGGATTAGTTCTGGCAAGGAAGAGCACTTGTGTATCCAAAAATGACAACCACGAAGCTCAACATATAATTTGTCAAAGGATATGTTTGAATGGTTCTGTGCTTCCTTGTATTCAACCACCATAGTGTAGAGACTTGGTGATGTAGAGATTGCTCAAGATGTGAGTAGATTACAATCTCATGGAATTAGATTCATCCAAGTACCTACATGGGTTAGATAACATGCAAGATCCAAGTATATCCAAGACAAAAGATTTTCATCATAAGAGGAATATCAAGGATTAGTCATAAGTTCATGTCTTGCATGTATTCAATGGAGTTTCTACTCCAAGTTTGAAGCATCAATGATGTTCAATTCTCCTCTTAACCTGCAAAACACTTTCTCATCAAGAGGTTTAGTGAATATATCCGCTAATTGCTTTTCGGTGGAACATGCTTAAGATTAATGTCACCCTTAGCAACATGATCTCTAATGAAATGATGACGAACTTCAATATGCTTAGTTCGAGAATGTTGCACAGGATTATGACCAATTTTGATAGCACTTTCATTGTCACAAAGCAATGGAACATGTCTCACATATATCCCATAATCTTTAAGAGTTTGGGTCATCCAAAGTAATTGAGCACAACATGAACCTGCGGCAATATATTTTGCTTCGGCGGTGGATAAGGATACCGAGTTTTGTTTCTTGGAGGACCAAGACACAAGAGATCTACCAAGAAATTGACAAGTACCCGAAGTGGACTTTCTATCAACCTTGTCTCCGGCATAGTCTGAGTCGGAGTAGCCAACAAGATCGAAAGAGGCCCTCTTAGGATACCAAATGCCAAAATTTGGTGTATGGATTAAGTATCTCACTATCCTTTTCACGGCCTTTAGATGACATTCTTTAGGAGCAGCTTGATATTGTGCACACATGCACACACTTAGCATGATATCAGGATGTGAAGCACATAGATATAACAATGAACCAATCATAGAGCGATAAACCTTTTGATCAACCGGTTCACCATCTTTGGTCAAGTCAAGATGTCCACTAGTAGGCATGGGTGTAGACATACCTTTCCATTCTTGCATATTGAACTTCTTGAATATGTCCTTGGTGTACTTCGTTTGAGAAACAAAGGTACCTTCCTTAGTTTGCTTGATTTGCAACCCAAGAAAGAATTTGAGTTCACTCATCATAGACATCTCAAACTTCTCCGACATTAGCTTCCCAAACTTTTCACTAAAATGAGGGTTAGTTGAACCAAAAATAATATCATCAACATAAATTTGGCACACAAAGAGTTCTCCATTAACCCTTCTAGTAAAAAGAGTAGAATCAATTTTACCAATTTCAAAGCCTTTTTCAATAAGGAACTTGGTCAAGCATTTATACCACGCTCTAGGAGCTTGTTTGAGACCATAAAGAGCTTTGTGAAGCTTGTAAACATGATTGGGTTTCTTAGGATTGACAAAGCTGGGAGGTTGCTTAACATAAACTTCCTCCTCTATTTCACCATTTAGAAAAAGCACTTTTAATGTCCATTTGGTACAAGGTGATATCATGATGATTAGCATAGGCAAGTAAGATGTGAATGGACTCAAGTCTAGCAACGGGAGCATAAGTCTCACCATAGTCCATACCTTCGACTTGTGTGTAACCTTGGGCGACAAGACGTGCTTTGTTGTGAACCACTTGTCCATCTTCATCTTGCTTGTTGCGAAACACCCATTTGGTACCAATGATGTTGTGGTTGTTGTCGGGCTTCTCAACCAATGTCCAAAATTGGCTCCTCTCAAAATTGTGTAGCTCTTCATGCATAGCATTTATCCAATCCGGATCTTCCAATGCTTCTTCGACCTTCATAGGTTCAATGCTAGAGATGAAAGAATAGTTTTCACAAAAGTTAGCTAAACGAGTTTTAGAGCGAGTGATTCTCCCGGTTTGAATGTCATTGTAGATTTACTCGATGGGATGGTCTTTAGCAATTCTTGCTCGAAGTCATGATAGCTTTTGCTTGGGTCTTCGTTGAACATATTCTTCATCTTGTTCTTCTTCTTGGCCTTCTTCATTGTTGGCGTTGTTGTTCTCTTGTCGTGGTGGACAAGGAGGTTGTTGACGTTCATCTTGATGCACTTCCTTGTTTTCTTCATCTTGGTGTGTCCCACTTGTGGATGCTTCCGTATCAACTCTTGGTTCACCTTGTCGTGAAGTAGAAGCTTCCACTTGGACGGACGAGGTACTCTCCTTCACCTCCGTTGGACGAACCTTGCCAATAGACAAGTCTTGAATTGCTTCCGAAGGATCTTTGTCTCCTACATCAATTGGCAATTGCTCGACTTGCGAGCCGTTAGATTCATCACACTTCACATCTACTGTCTCTTCAACCTTTCAGGTTAAATTGTTGTAGACACGGTAAGTGTGAGAGTTTGAGCCATAACCTAGTAGGAAACCTTCATGAGACTTAGGAGCAAATTTAGTACGATGATGCTTATCAAGAATGTAGCACTTTGAGCCGAATACTCGAAAGTATCCAACTTGGGGTTTGTTAACGATGAGGAGCTCGTATGTCGTCTTGCCGAGTAGCTTGTGAAGATACAAGCGATTTGTTGCATGACAAGCTGTCTCAACTGCTTCTGCCCAAAAGTGCTTCGGTGTCTTGTACTCATCAAGCATCGTTCTCGCCATTTCGATGAGCATCCGGTTCTTCCTCTCAACAACTCCATTTTGTTGAGGTGTGTACGTAGCCGAGAACTCGTGTGAAATCCCTTCTTCGTCAAGAAAGGTGTCCACATTTGCGTTCTTGAACTCTGTTTCGTTGTCGCTGCGAACCTTCTTGATCTTTACTTAAAATTGATTTTGGGCCTTCCTAGCGAAGTTTTTGAAGATCTATTGGACCTGCGATTTATCATCGAGAAAGAACACCCACGTAAATTTGGAAAAATCATCAACTATAACTAGACCAAAAGAATTTCCACCGAGACTCTTGTAATAGTTGGGACCAAAGAGATCCATATGAAGTAGCTCGAGTGGCCTCCTTGTGGTCATAATGTTCTTCACGGGATGCCTTCCTCCAACCTATTTACCTGCTTGACAAGCACTGCAAAGTCTATCCTTATCAAATATGACATCATTAACTCCAAGGATATGATTTCCTTTAATAAGCTTGTCAAGGTTTCGCATACCAACATGACCTGATCGTCTATGCCATAACCAACCTTTTGAGGATTTAGCAATGAAGCAAGTTTTAGGTTGAGCCTTTTTAGTGAAATCAACAATGTATAGATCACCTCTACGTATACCGGTAAAGACCATTTTATGATTGTCTCGACGAAACACTTGGCAATCTACTTTAGTAAATAGGACATTGAAACCAAAATCAGCAAGTCTAGATACTGAAAGTAAGTTGTATCCAAGAGATTCAACGAGCATGACATTTTGTATGGAGCTATCATGTGATATGGCCACCTTACCGAGGCCAACCACCTTACCCTTTGAGTTGTCACCGAAAGTGACATACTTTCGAGGACTATCATTTTCAGCAAGCTCACGAAACATGTCTTTATCTCCGGTCATGTGATCGGTACATCCACTATCAAGAACCCATTCCTTTCCTCCTGACATATATCCCCGAAGAATTGCCATAAGACCGAAATGTCTCATTGCATCATCAAGATCGAAGTCACTATCATCATCCTCATCATAGTATCCATGTTCAACATCGTCATGTGGTGGATCAAATCCTAGAGAGGGTGGTTCATTAGAATGAGTTTGACAATGATCTTGCTTAAGAATTTTTATAGCTTCGGAAATAATATCACTAATAATTCCAACATCTCCTTTGGCATGCATAAGGTTTGTAAGCTCAAATAGACGATCACCAAACATAGTATCACTAGTGTTCATCTTACTCAAAGCAATAGAATTATGGAGAATTTCATCTAGATTTTTCAAGGAATAATCTGGAAATCGTTCCTCAGGACATTTCCATATAGTGTAGGAACACTCAAGAGTAGGCAAACATCTAATCAAGTTTCTAGGCAAGCCTCTAGTGACAAGATTAACAGTTCTAAGATTCCTAATCATGTCAATTGACTCATCATGGGTAGGATGCATAGGATCAATATAAGGTGCACAAGGGCTTGCAATGTACTTGTTCAAATGATATTGATTGAAAATTACAAGCATCCCATTTTTCCACTCATGAAAATACTCTCCATCAAGAATAGGCACTCTATGTCTAAGACTCCCCAAAGTAGACTCATCCATCTTCCTCCAATGGTGATTAAACCAAGGCAATGGAGACCAAAGATCTGATACCACTTGTAGGACCTTGAGAAGAGGTGTCTAGAGGGGGGGGATTAGACACTAAGTGACAAAGTAGCAGTTTTTAAGCCTTTTAAGTTTAAGTGGATCTTAAGCACAAGTTTATCATTCACAATACATAACAAGCAAGCATGCAAAGAGTCTATGAGCAGCGTAAAGTAAAGCATGCAACTTGCAAGAATGCAAAGGGAAGGGTTTGGAGGATTCCAACGCAATTGGAGACACGGATGTTTTTGTCGTGGTTCTGATAGGTGGTGCTATCATACATCCATGTTGATGGAGACTTTAACCCATGAAGGGTAACGGTTGCGCGAGTCCACGGAGGGCTCCACCCACGAAGGGTCCACGAAGAAGCAACCTTGTCTATCCCACCATGGCCGTCGCCCATGAAGGACTTGCCTCACTAGCGGTAGATCTTCATGAAGTAGGCGATCTCCTTGCCCTTACAAACTCCTTGGTTCAACTCCACAATCTTGTCCGAGGCTCCCAAGTGACACCTAGCCAATCTAGGAGACACCACTCTCCAAGAAGTAATAAATGGTGCATTGTTGATGAACTCCTTGCTCTTGTGCTTCAAATGATAGTCTCCCCAATACTCAACTCTCTCTCATAGGTTTTGGATCTGGTGGAAAGAACATTTGAGTGGAAAGCAACTTGGGGAAGGCTAGAGATCAAGATTTATAAGGTAGGAATGGAATATCTTGGCCTCAACACATGACTAAGTAGTTCTTTCTCAGAAAATGTATGCTGGAAGTGTAGGTTCAGCCTGATGGCTCTCTCCACGAATGAAGAGGAGGTGGAGGGGTATATATAGCCTCCACACAAAATCTAACCGTTACACACAATCTACTAAACTCGGTGGGACCGAATCGTTAAACTCGGTCAGACCGATTTAGCAAATAATGTGACCGTTAGGTTTTTTGGTGGGACCGATATGCAACTCAGTGAGACTGATTTGATTAGGTTTAGGGCATAACGTAATCTCGGTAAGACCGATTACTCAAACTCGGTAAGACTGATTTTGGTAATAAGCTTTCCAGAGAGTTGGTCAGGCAAACTCGGTTGGACCGATTACTCAAACTCGGTGGGACCGATTTTGGTAATGAGTCAACCAGGAAGTTTGCATTGTAATCTCGGTAGTACCGATTGCTCAAACTCGGTGAGACCGATTTTGATAATGGACATACACAGAGAGATTACAATCCCATCTCGGTGAGACCGAGATCCCTATCGGTAGGACCGATTTGCCTAGGGTTTGTGGCAGTGGCTATGTCATCAAAACTCGGTGGTGCCGGATAGGAAGAATCGGTGTGACCGATTTTGCCTTTAGGTTTTAGGACATATGTGTGGAAGTGGGAAAGTGGTTGAGGGTATTTGGAGCATATCACTAAGCACTGTGGAGCAAGAAACTCATTAAGCAACACCTCATCCCTCCTTGATAGTATTGGCTTTTCCTATAGACTCAATGTGATCTTGGATCACTAAAATGTAGAATGAAGAGTCTTGAGCTTGAAGCTTGAGCCAATCCTTTGTCCTTAGCATCTTGAAGGAGTTCCCACATCCTTTAGTCCATGCCACTCCAATGTTGAACTTGTCTGAAATATACTAGATAAATGTGTTAGTCCAATAAGAGATATGTTGACATTAATTACCAAAACCACCTAGGGAGCACTTGTGCTTTCAGTCTCTCCTCATAGAGGGCTTGCCAAGAACCTTGGCAGTAGTGGTTCTGACTCTCTTTTTCTTCTTGTCTTGGCCAGCAGCTTCATCTTCAGACTCAATGGTGAACTTCATGGTTTCAACAGTGGCAGCCTTCCTTGGTTTGGAAGTGGGAATCCTTCTTGTAGGTGCCTTCTTCTGCATTCCTGGCTTAATGGCAGCAGCTGTGCCATATTCCTTCTTCAGAACTTTCTTCTTGGAAGTGGCCTCATCCTCAATGGCCACATAGTCCTCATCCTCAAAAACTGAGGCTCTCTTCTTTCTGTCCCTGGTGGCTGCCTTAGGCAAGCTGTTGGGTCTGCTCCTGCTTCCATCATCATAGCTGCTAGAGGGACTAGTGCGCTCACTCATATGAACCTGCTCCTCAGACTTGTTCTGATGTCACTTATATCTGACATGATGCAAACACTGATAACAGACCCTGTGAATAGATATAGCTGAGATAGATTGGATGAGCATCACAATGTATAGAGGTTTTTACAAAAGAATGAGTCAAAAACTTAGTTTTAGGTTTCCACAGAAAGCATTTCGGATCTACCGATTTGAAAACTCGGCGATACCGAAGCAGCTTTTGGAACCTAAACTAGTGAACTCGGTCTGACCGAGTCACAGTTTGGTGGCACCGAGACTGCTAGGGTTTCACAAAGTCCTGAACTCGGTCACACCGATTTGCAATTCTCGGTCAGACCGAGAATCACATGTGCAATGGCCTTAGCCAAATCGGTGGCACCGAGTTCTACAACTCGGTTGGTCCGAGATGATCTCGGCGGAAACCTAACCCTAAATTTTCAATCCACAACTAAACTACGGAGTGATTTCACCGGATAGAGTGATCTCAATCGTGGCAAGATACATGGCAAAACAATGTGCTAGGAATCAGAGTGAGATTAGCACAAAGATCAAGTCCATACCCTAGTGCGGCGATGGACTTGCTACAGCGGCAATGGCGGAGACGATTCCCGTTGACGGCGGCGGAGACCAGCAGCGGGAGGCAGCTGGCGATGAGGAGGATGATCTGCAGACCCAGGGAGGCAGAGCAGGCTGAGCGCGGGCAAATGGGTTTGGAGAAATTTCCAAATTTTGGCCCGGGGATATATATATCATGTCCCTGTCGGTGTGACCAAAAAGTTCAAATTGGTTGCACCGAGATTGAAAACCTAGATCGACTTAGTGATCTCGGTATGACCGAAATAGATGAATCGGTCAGACCGAAACGCACAAAGAAGTTTTGGATGTTTAAGTCTATGACGAATCGCGGACTCAGAGTACTCCTCACACAGAGTGGTTCAAATCTGACTTGATCAAACTTTTTGATGTAGCATGAATAGAGTTTGATACAAGAAAAGCATAGATAGATAGAGAAGGTTCTTAGGCATTCTTGTCCATCCACTTGGCAAAAGAAGAAGCCAAACAATCAAAGCAACAAGTGGATGTCCTCGAATGAGAATATGCAACCAACATGCTCACACAATAAAATGGCAAATGAAATATGTGACAAAGCATGCACAACCAATTCTAGCATCTATCAAGCAATTAGCGATAACTAGGTCATCTATATATATGAGTATATTGACTTAGGAGTCAAATGAGAACATTTGATCATAGGTCATACTCATCGTTTAAGCACAAGTGGGGTTACCACTTTTACCTAAAGCATTGTTGTGTTCACACCATTAGAGTTCCTTTGACTCAATTTTTAGAGTAAAGCTCCCCCTAGATGTGAGATCCCCCCTAAGAGGGATGAACTAAACTTGGGTTTTGTCGATGATGACTTCATGTAGGTGTTGAAGATGTGGATGCTCAATGTTGATGTAGATCATTTGTAGCAATCCTTTGGAGTGAGTTGCACTTTCAATACCTACGCGGGTTAGTCCCACAAGGAACAAACAAGGATATCCATAGACATAGAGTGATGCACACACAAGATGATGTCTATGAAAGCATTAGGTGACCTTGTCCCTTGTCTTACCAACAAGAGGGTTTGTGACTCCTTGAACTAGTGCAAGATGTGGAAGTTGATTGCACTTGTTCTTGCCAAAATGATAAGAGTGAGATATGTTGGCGGAGTCACCCTCAAGAACTCTCTAGTTCTTCTTCTTAGGGATCCACATCATCTTGATGGGAATCCTTGGAGTTGTAGTCGTACTTGATGAAGTAGAACTTGATGTAGTCTTGGGAACCCACTTGACCAAGGCCTTAGGAGCTTCTTCAAATGCATCAATCTCCTCTTGAAGCTTGTCCTTGCCTTTTTGCTTGTGGTCTTGTGGTGGAAGATCATCTTGAGCTTGTGTCCCTTTGAAAGAAGTGGAATCATACTTCTCTTGTTGAGGAACAAACTTCGTCTTGGGATATTGATCTTCTTCCCACTCAACTCCATTAGCATTGAACTTTCGTTCAAAACCAACACCTTGGTTCTTCCGGTGCCTTCCTTGCTTGCATACAATTTCCTCGAATTGGTTACTTCCAGCAAGGCTCTTGTAAACACCTTTCTCTATAATTCCCTTCAATAAGATATTTTCTTGTTCAAGTGTAACTTGGCTAAGAGAATCATTAGTGGAATCAAGAGAACTACTAGAAGCAACAACATTGGATTTAGCATGATTATTGTTACTACTAGAGGAAGAATCTTTCTTGTTCTTGTTAGTAGACTTGACTTGAGGCATGTAAGTGGATAAGAGTAAACGCTTGGCAATGTAAGAAGAACTTTTCTTGCAAAGATCATCATTGATTGCCTTCAAGAACTCATGCTCTTGCTCAAGGTTGAGCTTTTCAAAGCGTAACTTCTCATGAGTCCTTAAAAGTTCTCGATGATCTTCTAAGATAGTTTTATGAGCTAACTTAAGAGTGTTTAGTTCTTTAGTTAGAAGCTCAATCTTCTCCTTATCATTGTCATTCGTTTTATCTTGATTAGCATGATTAATTGATGTTTCATCATAGTATTCATCACTAGAGTTGTCAACAAGTAAATCATCATCACCTAAGAAGTCATCTTCATCACTATTGAAATCAACATACTCAGGGTGTGATACCTTTGGGCCTTTAGAAATGAAGCATCTTCCAAGTCCTTCATTTGGTGAATCAAATATGTCGTAGGAGTTGGTTGACACAAGTGCTAGACCGGCAACACCTTCATCTTGAGTATATTCGGAGTCGGAGTGATAGCTTCTCTCGGAGTGATTGTCGGAGTTGGAACCGGATACCCATTCACCAACATGAGCTTGATGTCTTCATTTTGTGTAGCTCCTTGATGACTTGTCCTTCCTTTCCGAATCGTTGCTTCTCCGGGATGTTCTTCATTCATAACGATCATCTCTACTCCTTCTCTCTCTTGATGGTGATTCTTCTCTTCTACTTCTTCTTTTTGGAGAATCTTCTATTCTCTTGTAGGGTGCTGTACACTCATTGGAATAGTGTCCGGGTCTTCTAGAATTGTAGCAATTAAGCTCTCGACTAGAAGATCTTTTGTCATTGTAGGACCTTGACTTGGAACTTCTTTCTTTGCTTCTACTCTTGTAGAACTTGTTGAAGTTCTTCACCATTTGGCTCAATTCTTCATTGAAGGTTTGTTTCTCACTTGATGATGTGGGGGCTTCACATGAGGCTTTGTAAGCACCACTTGACTTGTTGTGGAGCTCCTCCTTATCCTTGAGTGACATCTCATGAGCAACAATTCTTCCAATGACTTCTGTTGGCTTGAGATCTTTGTAATTGGGCATCATTTGAATCAATGTGCACATGGTATCATATTTTCCGTCCAAAGCTCTTAGGATCTTCTTGATGATGAATTTGTCGGTCATCTCTTCACTTCTTAAGCCGGCAATCTCATTTGTGATAAGAGCAAGCGTAGAGTACATTGCAGCGACACCTTCACCATCCTTCATTTTGAATTTTTCAAGCTGACTTTGAAGCACATCCAACTTGGATTCCTTGACGGAGTCGGTACCTTCATGCATATCAATCAAAGTATCCCAAATTTCCTTTGCATTCTCAAGACGGCTGATTTTGTTGAATTCTTCGGGGCACAATCCGTTGAAGAGGATATCACAAGCTTGAGCGTTGTATTGCAGCATCTTCAACTCTTCTGCAGTAGCTTCATGGTTCGGTTCTCTCCCATCAAAGAATTCACCTTGCAAGCCAATACACACAATAGCCCAAACGGCGGGGTTATGTCCAACAATATGCATTTTCATCTTATGCTTCCAACTAGCAAAATTAGTGCTATCAAAGTAAGGACCTCTATGGTGGTAATTTCCCTCGCTAGACGCCATACTCTCCTAGGTTGTGAAACCAAGGCTATGACTACCAAAAGCTATGGAAATCAAAGCAAATGGAAACCTGGCTCTGATACCACTTGTAGGGGGGGGTGATTAGACTACTTGACCAAATAAAAATCTATCCTTTTCCCAATTTTAGTTCTTGGCAGATTTTAGCAACTTAGCACGGTTCAAGCAATCTTAATACAATTCAAGCAAGCATGCAAAGAGTATATGAGCAGCGGAAAGTAAAGCATGCAACTTGCAGAATTTAAAGGGAAGGGTTTGGAGAGTGCAAACGCAATAGGAGACACGGATGTTTTTGTCATGGTTCCGATAGGTGGTGCTATCGTACATCCACGTTGATGGAGACTTCAACCCACGAAGGGTAACGGCTGCACGAGTCCACGGAGGGCTCCACCCACGAAGGGTCCACGAAGAAGCAACCTTGTCTATCCCACCATGGCCATCGCCCACGAATGACTTGCCTCACTAGCGGTAGATCTTCACGAAGTAGGCGATCTCCTTGCCCTTACAAACTCCTTGGTTCAACTCCACAATCTTGTCGGAGGCTCCCAAGTGACACCTAGACAATCTAGGAGACACCACTCTCCAAGAGGTAACAAATGGTGTGTTGATGATGAACTCCTTGCTCTTGTGCTTCAAATGATAGTCTCCCCAACACTCAAGTCTCTCTCACAGGATTTGGATTTGGTGGAAAGAAGATTTGAGTGGAAAGCAACTTGGGGAAGGCTAGAGATCAAGATTCATATGGTAGGAATGGAATATCTTGGCCTCAACACATGAGTAGGTGGTTCTCTCTCAAAAAATATATGCTGGAAGTGTAGGCACGCTCTGATAGCTCTCTCCACGAATGAAGAGAAGGTGGAGTGGTATATATAGCCTCCACACAAAATCTAACCGTTACACACAACTTGCCAATCTCGGTGGGACCGAATTGAGAAACTCAGTCGGACCGATTCAGCAAATCTAGTGACCGTTAGGATTTTTGGTGGGACCGACATGCAACTCAGTAGGACCGATATGATTAGGGTTAGGGCATAATTTAATCTTGGTGTGACCAATTACTCACATTCGGTGAGACCGATTTTGGTAATAAGCTAACCAGAGAGTTGGTCAGGTAAACTCGGTGGGACCGATTCGCTCATTTCGGTGAGACCGAAATGTTACGAGAGGGAAACAGAGAGTTTACATAGCAATCTCGGTGGGACCGATCGCTCATCTCGGCTAGACCGAAACGTTACGAAGGGAAACAGAGAGATTGCAACCCCATCTCGGTGAGACCGAGATCCCTATCAGTGAGACCGATTTGCCTAGATTTTGTGGCAGTGGCTATGACATCTGAACTCGGTGGTGCCGGATAGGAAGAATCGGTGGGGCCGAGTTTGACTTTTTGTTTAGGTCCTATGTGGATGTGAGAAAGTAGTTGAGGGCTTTGGAGCATATCACTAAGCACTTTGAGCAAGAACCTCATTAAGCAACACCTCATCCCTCCTTGATAGTATTGGCTTTTCCTATAGACTCAATGTGATCTTGGATCACTAAAATAGAAAATGTAGAGTCTTGAGCTTTGATCTTGAGCCAATCCTTTTGTCCTTAGCATTTTGAGGGGTCCACTTTTCTCATCCATGCCATGCCAATCATTGAGCTTTCCTGAAATATTTATCTTGAATTAGCATTAGCTCAATGAGCTATATGTTGTTAGGAATTACCAAAACCACCTAGGGATAGTTGCACTTTCAGTTTGCGATTTAGAATTGTCGGAGTAAATGACCATGGGTAGCCTAGCTGGCTCCCCTTGGCTCTGCAAAAAATACTAGGCCGATCGAGCCTACAAGCACCCAAGACACGGGGCCACCTTCCCCCAGTCGGCTATCCCACAAGCCGACTACTGGAAGGCGGCCCGACCCTAAAAACCCTCATAAAGAAAGCAATGAGAGGGCCGACTCCAAGAAGCCGGCCACGTGATGACCGACTCCAAGAAGCCGACCCCCGATAGGCGGCCAAGATCGTGCCCTCAAAGTCTGCACCCACATAACGGAGATGGGACGGGGCGTGGCAACAGTGGAGCCTGCCACCCCCGAATCCCGGAGCACACATAGCCACGGTACGCCGTACAGGGCAGCCATGACCCGTCCGGCGTGGCACTGTTGCCATGCTGACCATGACGCCACCCACGGCGGGCTGTCAGTACGGCCCGCAGGCGGCGGGCCCCTTCGGTCAGAGAGACACCCGAAGGCGGTCACGCTTCCCCTAGTCGGCCAGGGACGTAGCCGGCTCGCTCCCTCCCTCGAAGTATGCGCACCATTAAGGAGACAAGACGAGGTAAGGCTACAGTGAGAGCCCTCCAGGCGGCGGCACTGTAGCCATGCTTACCTCGACAAAGCCCTCGTCATCAAGAGTGAGGCAACAGTAACCAGCCCCCAACAAGATCACCAAGCGGTGGGGCCTACCTGTCGACCAGGAGGCCGGCAGCCGGCGGGACCCACCAGTCGACGGGCCCTAGAAATCAGCGGAGAAGCCGGTGAACGTAGACACTGACGGCTGGGCCCACGCCCAGTCGGATTACCATTGTACCCCTGGGGGGTAGGCCTATATAAACCCCCCGGGGCACCCATGCAAAGGGTTGGACTCTGATAGTTTTATACACAACTTTGAGAGGAGAAGAGAGCTAGCCTTGCCCTTTCTTCCTCCTCTCGCCGAACAGCTCAAGGAGCCTCTTGTAGCCACTTGTTGATCTAGTGATCATGCGGAGACCCCGCAGAGCAGGACTAGGGGTGTTATCTCCACGGAGAGCCCCGAACCTGGGAAAGGTTCGCCGGCGTGCATGTCTTCGCCTCATCCTGTTTCCAGGCACCGTCGATGTCTTATTGGCTCCCACAATGATAAGACACCCGTTGGCATATGTTGCACCTACCACCCGACATTTGGCACCCACCATGGGGTCAGGTGCACCGTCGTCCGAAGACCTGTTCTAGACGGGAACCCTCTTCCTCCCCCACAAGTGTAGCCAGCCCGGCACGCCCGATGGCGCTTGCCCCGACGCGCTGCAAGGTGTCGACAACGCCTGCGCGGCGAGCTGCCTCACCGATCTACTTGGTGAGGCTCGCATCTCCTACGAGCCTGCGTCCGATGCGGGCACCGGCTGCCCCGAGAGCCGCCTCATCAGCCTCCTTGACCAATTCCATGTCTCTAGCGAGCCTGCTGTGGATTTGGAGTTGGTTGGTTCCACCGACCCGATGCTTGTCGACTCAGACACGGCATCACTCGATGCTTTCCCCACCAACGTGGTGGTCTTCGACGACCCTCTCCCTCGAGCCAACAGCGGCGGCAGCACCGTCACCGAGGTGCTGGTCATCAGCCACGGCGTCACCTCTGGCGAGAACGCCCACGACGCCCTGCAAGCGGTGCTGCACGATCTGTCCGCCCCCATCCCGGCCGACACCGACGCCGAGGCGCTGGAAGCACGCCTCCTTGTCCTCATTGTGGAGGGCCAGAAGATGGCCACCATGAGACGCCTCACTGAGGCTCACCAGCGTGAAGTCGACTGCGCCACCTTCGGCACGCCGCCTCCCGACGGGCCGAGCCGGGCCGGCATCCTCCATAAGAGCGGTGCGGCCATCTCCAACATGCTGGGAGCAGAACGCCTAGTCTACGCCACGCCTCTCGAGAACGTACGCGCTGCCCAGTCGGTCGTAGATGAGCTGAATGGACTGGGGGCCGACGAACTCCCCTACATGACCAGACGCATCCAGCACTTGATCGACGCGGCCGCAAAGCGGCACGAAGCCGGCGTCCATGCTGAAATCCCCCCACCCCCACGCCGAGAGCACGGCGCGATGTCACGGACGCTGACTGCGGGCGGCGCCCGCGCAAGACAAGAAAAGGAGCCGGCTGCTAGTCGCAGTCGGACTCGAATCACCATTGTGCGCGACGCAGAAGGCCGCCCTCGAGCTATGGAGCGGCGAGGCGATCCGCCTCCTCCTCCGCCTCGTGGGGAGAGATACCCCACCCCGCCGCCTGTCACGCATCCGACTCTCAGTGGCCGACTAGGTCGGGGCGAAGGAGTCGGCGAAAACGACGCCCACCACCAGATCGACCGCCTAGCGCGATCCCTGGCGCTGGAAGAAGAAGATGATGTCGGCGCACCCTGCTTCGGCCCCCGCATCCGCGACGAGCCCTCACCCAAAGTGTTCTCGCTCCCAAGAGACACACCCAAGTACAATGGCTTCGTGAAGCCGGAAGATTGGTTGATCGACTACTCCACCGCAGTTCGTATAGCAAAAGGCAACAGGCGTGTTGCCGTGAAATATGTTCCCCTCATGCTCCAAGGCACGGCGCGCACCTGGCTCAATAGCCTCAAGACTTACAGCATCAATAGCTAGCTAGACTTCACGGAAGCCTTCATCCGCAACTTCACCAGCACCTACAAACGGGCTCCCAAGCCCCGACAGCTCTCCTTGTGTGTTCAAGGGCCCAATGAATCAACTCGCGACTATCTCACGCGTTGGGCCGAGCTCCGCAACTCCTGTGAGGGGGTGCACGAGGTTCAAGCCATAGAGTACTTCACCGCCGGGTGCCGAGAAGGCACCCTCCTCAAGCACCGACTCCTCTACGACGAGCCAACTACCCTCGACGAGCTGCTAGTCATTGATACGTCTCTAACGTATCTATAATTTTTGATTGCTCCATGCTACTTTATCTACTCTTTTGGACTATATTGGGCTTTATTTTCCACTTTTATATTATTTTTGGGACTAACCTATTAACTAGAGGCCCAGCCCAGAATTGCTATTTTTTGCCTATTTCAGTGTTTCAAAGAAACGAAATATCAAACGGAGTCCAAACGGAATGAAACCTTCGGGATCGTGATTTTCTCACCGAACGTGATCCAGGAGACTTGGACCCTACTCCAAGAAGTGACAGAGGCGGTCACGAGGGTGGAGGGTGCCCCCCTGGGCGCGCCCCCCTTACCTCGTGGGCCCCCTGCTGCTCCACCGACGTACTCCTTCCTCCTATATATACCTACGTATCCCCAAACGGTCAGAAGAGGAGCCAAAAAACCTGATTCCACCGCCGCAACCTTCTGTATCCACGAGATCCCATCTTGGGGCCTATTCTGGAGCTCCTCCGGAGGGGGCATCCACCATGGAGGGCTTCTACATCAACACCATAGCCCCTCCGATGAAGTGTGAGTAGTTTACTTCAGACCTTTGGGTCCATAGCTAGTAGCTAGATGGCTGCTTCTCTCTTTTTGGATCTCAATACAATGTTCTCCCCCTCTCTCGTGGAGAACTATTCGATGTAACCTTCTTTTGCGGTGTGTTTGTTGAGACCGATGAATTGTGGGTTTATGATCCAGTATTATCTATGGAAAATATTTGAATCTTCTTTGAATTCTTTTATGTATGATTGAGTTACCTTTGCAAGTCTCTTCGAATTATCCTTTTTGGTTTGGCCAACTAGATTGGTAGTTCTTGCAATGGGAGAAGTGCTTAGCTTTGGGTTCAATCTTGCGGTGTCCTTTCCCAGTGACATCAGGGGCAACAAGGCAGGTATTGTATTGTTGCCATCGAGGATAACAAGATGGGGTTTTTATCATATTGCATGAATTTATCCCTCTACATCATGTCATCTTGCTTAAGGCTTTACTCTGTTTTTAACTTAATACTCAAGATGCATGCTGGATAGCGGTCGATGAGTGGAATAATAGTAGTAGATCCAGAATTGTTTCGATCTACTTGTCTCAGACATGATGCCTATATACATGATCATTACCTAGATATACTCATAACTACGCTCAATTCTATCAATTGCTCAGCACTAATCTATTCACCCACCATAGAATATCTATGCTCTTGAGAGAAGCCACTAGTGAAACCTATGGCCCCCGGGTCTATTCTCATCATATCAATCTCTATCGCTTTATTTACTTGCTTTATTTTTACTTTGACTTTTACTTTTCACTTTGCATCTATCTATCAAAAAATACCAAAAATATTATTTATCATCTCTATCAGATCTCACTGTCATAAGTGACCGTGAAGGGATTGACAACCCCTAATCGCGTTGGTTGCGAGTAGCTATCATTTTGTGTAGGTACAAGGGACTTGTGCGTGGTCTCCTACTAGATTGATACCTTGGTTCTCAAAAGCTGAGGGAAATACTTACGCTACTTTGCTGCATCATCCTCTCCTCTTCGGGGAAATCCAACGTTGTGCTCAAGAGGTAGCAAGTAGAATTTCTGGCACCGTTGCCGGGGAGGCTCACGCAAGCAAGTCAACCATACCAAGTACCCATCACAATCCCTATCTCTCGCATTACATTATTTTCCATTTGCCTTTCGTTTTCCTCTCCCCCACTTCACCCTTGCCGTTTTATTCGCCCTCTCTTTCCCAATCTCCTCCTCTCTTTCCCGTTTGCCTTTTTTCCCGTTGCCTTTCTGTTTGCTTGTGTGTTGGATTACTTGTTGCCATGGCGCAAGATAATACCAAATTGTGTGATTTCTCGAATACCAATAATAATGATTTCCTTAGTACTCCGATTGCTCCTCTTAATAATGATGAGTCTTGTGAAATCAATAGCGCTTTGCTGAATCTTTTTATGAAAGATCAATTCGCCGACCTTCCTAGTGAAGATGCCGCTACTCATCTAAACAATTTTGTTGATTTGTGTGATATGCAAAAGAAGAAAGATACAGATAACAATATTGTCAAGTTGAAGTTGTTTCCATTTTCGCTTAGAGATCGTGCTAAAGTTTGGTTTTCATCTTTGCCTAAAAATAGTATTGATTCTTGGAATAAGTGCAAAGATGCTTTTATCTCTAAGTATTTTCCTCCCGCTAAGATCATCACTCTTAGGAACGATATCATGAATTTTAAACAACTTGATCATGAGCATGTTGCCCAATCTTGGGAAAGAATGAAATTGATGCTTCGCAATTGCCCTACTCATGGTTTGAATTTATGGATGATCATACAAAATTTTTATGCCGGATTGAATTTTGCTTCTAGAAATCTTTTAGATTCGGCCACGGGAGGCACGTTTGTGGAAATTACGTTAGTAGATGCTACCAAATTGCTTGATAATATTATGGCTAATTATTCTCAATGGCACACCGAAAGATCTTCTATTAAAAAAGTGCATGCTATAGAAGAAATCAATGTTTTGAGTGAAAAGATGGATGAACTTATGAAGATGTTTGCTCCTAAAAATACTCCTCTTGATCCCAATGATATGCCTTTGTCTACCTTTATTGAGAATAATAATGAATCTATGGATGTGAATTTTGTTGGTAGGAATAGTTTTGGAAACAATGCGTATAGAGGGAATTTTAATCCTAGGCCTTATCCTAGTAATCCTTCTAATAATTATGGAAATTCCTACAACAACTCTTATGGAAATTTTAATAAGATGCCCTCTGAATTTGAGAGTAGTGTTAAAGAGTTTATGAATTCACAAAAGAATTTTAATGCTTTGCTTGAAGAGAAATTGCTTAAAGTTGATGATTTGGCTAGGAATGTTGATAGAATTTCTCTTGAAATTGATTCTTTAAAGCTTAGATCTATTCCTCCTAAGCATGATATCAATGAGTCTCTCAAAGCCATGAGAATTTCCATTGATGAGTGCAAAGAAAGAACCGCTAGGATGCGTGCTTCCAAAGATGCCTTTATTAAAGCGTGTTCTTCCAAATCCTATGAAAATCAAGATGAAGATCTAAAAGTTATTGATGTGTCCCCCATTAAATCTTTGTTTTGCAATATGAATCTTGATGAAACTGAATATGATCTTCCTTTACCTAGAAGGCGTTCTAAGAATTCGGAGTTTCTAGATCTTGAAGATGAATTTGATGAAAGTGGGATTGGAAGAAATAAAAACCCAGTTGTTGCTAAACCCACTATTTTGGATCTCAAGGAATCTAATTATGAAAATTACTATTTAATTGGTTGTATTTCCTTGTTGCAATCCGTGCTATATTCTCCTCATGCTTATAGTCAAAACAAGGCCTTTACCGAACACATTGTTGATGCCTTGATGCAATCTTATGAAGAAAACTTTGAGTTGAAAGTTTCTATCCCTAGAAAACTCTATGATGAGTGGGAACCTACTATTAAAATTAAAACTAAAGATTATGAGTTTCATGCTTTGTGTGATTTGGGTGCTAGTGTCTCTACTATTCCCAAAGCTTTGTGTGATTTGCTAGATTTCCGTGATTTTGATAATTGCTCTCTAAACTAGCATCTTGCGGATTCCACTATTAAAAAACCTATGGGAAGAATTAATGATGTTCTTATTTTTGTAAATAGGAATTATGTGTCCGTAGATTTTATCGTTCTTGATATATATTGCAATCCTTCATGTCCTATTATTCTTGGTAGACCTTTCCTTAGAACGATTGGTGCAATTATTGATATGAAGGAAGGGAATATTAGATTCCAATTTCCCTTAAAGAAGGGCATGGAAAACTTCCCTAGAAAGAAAATAAAATTACCATATGAATCTATCACGAGAGCTACTTATGGATTGCCTACCAAAGATGGCAATACCTAGATCTATCCTTGCTTTTATGCCTAGCTAGGGGCGTTAAACGCTAGCGCTTGTTGGGAGGCAACCCAATTTTATTTTGTGTTTTTTGTTTTTGCTTCTGTTTAGGAATAAATAATCCATCTAGCTTCTGTTTGGATGTGGTTTTATCTTTTAATTAGTGTCTGTGCCAAGTAGAACCTATAGGGAACCTACGATGATAGTTGATTTGATTCTGCTGAAAAACAGAAACTTTGCACGCACAAATATAGTTTTGTTAAATCACAGAAAAGTGCTTTTGCGTTGATTATTTTTTATACTGTTCAATAAACAAATTTTCCAGGACATCCTATTTTGGTAGAATTGTTAGAGTTCCGGAAGTTTGCATTAGTTACAGATTTCTACAGACTGTTCTGTTTTTGACAGATTCTGTTTTACGTGTGTTGTTTGCTTATTTTGGTGAATCTATGGCTAGTAAAATAGTTTATAATCCATAGAGAAGTTGGAATACAGTAGGTTTAACACCAATATAAATAAATAATGAGTTCATTACAGTACCTTAAGTAGTTCTTTGTTTTCTTTCTCTAACGGAGCTCACGAGATTTCTGTTGAGTTTTGTGTTGTGAAGTTTTCAAGTTTTGGGTGAATTCTTTTGATGGATTATGGAACAAGGAGTGGCAAGAGCCTAATCTTGGGGATGCCCATGGAACCCCCAAGATAATCCAAGGACACCAAAACGTCAAAGCTTGGGGATGCCCCGGAAGGCATCCCCTCTTTCGTCCACTTCCATCGGTAATTTACTTGGAGCTATATTTTTATTCACCACATGATATGTGTTTTGCTTGGAGCGTCTTGTATTATTTGCGTCTTTGCTTGTTAGTTTACCACAATCATCCTTGCTGTACACACCTTTTGAGAGAGCCATACATGATTTGGAATTTGTTAGAATACTCTATGTGCTTCACTTATATCTTTTGAGCTTGATAGTTTTGCTCATAGTACTTCACTTATACCTTTTGAGCGTGATAATTTTTGCTCTAGTGTTTCACTTATATCTTTTAGAGCACGGTGGTGGATTTTTTTAAAAGAAACTATTGATCTCTCATGCTTCACTTAGATTATTTTAAGAGTCATTAATAGCATGGAAATTTGCTTAATGTTAAATATACTTGGTATTCAAGATATGTGAAACTTTCTTTTGAGTGAATTGAATACTAAGATAAGATTGATGCTTGATAATTGTTTGGAGATATGGAGGTGATAATATCAAAGTCGTGCTAGTTAGGTGATTATGAATTCAAAGAATGCTTGTGTTGAAGTTTGCAAGTCCTGTAGCATGCACGTATGGTTAAAGTTGTGTAACAAATTTGAAACATGAAGTGTACCTGGCTTGTGCATCCTTATGAGTGGCGGTCGGGGACGAGCGATGGTCTTTTCCTAGCAATCTATACCCCTAGGAGCATGCGCGTAGTACTTGATTTTTGATGGCTTCTAAATTTTTGCAATAAGTATATGAGTTCTTTTGACTAATGTTGAGTCCATGTATTATACGCACTCTCACCTTTCCGCCTTTGCTAGCCTCTTCGGTACCGTGCATTGCCCTTTATCACCTTGAGAGTTGGTGCAAAATTTCGCCGGTGCATCCAAACCCCGTGATACGATACTTTCTATCACACATAAACCTTCTTATATCTTCCTCAAAACAGCCACCATACCTACCTATTATGGCATTTCCATAGCCATTCCGAGATATATTGCCATGCAACTTCCATCATCATCATCATGACATACATTACTTTTGACATATTGCCATTGCATGATCATGTAGTTGACATCATATTTGTGGCAAAGCCACCATGCATTATTTTTCATACATGTCACTCTTGACTCATTGCACCATCCCGGTACACCAGCGGAGGCATTCATATAGAGTCATATCTTGTTCTAAGTTTCGAGTTGTAATCCTTATGTTGTAATCAATAGAAGTGTGATGATCATCATTATTAGAGCATTGCCCAAAAAGAAAAAAAAGAAAAAAAAGAAAAAAAAGAAGAAAAGCCAAAAGAAAAAAAAGAAAGGCCCAAAAAACGAAAAAAGGGGCAATGCTACTATCTCTTTTTCCACACTTGTGCTTCAAAGTAGCACCTTGTTCCTCGTGTAGTGAGTCTCATATATTGTGCTTCAAAGTAGCACCTTGTTCTTCATGTAGTGAGTCTCATAAAGTTGTCCTTTTCATACTAGTGGGAATTTTTCATTATAGAACTTGGCTTGTATATTCCTACGATGGGCTTCCTCAAATGCCCTAGGTCTTCATGAGCAAGCGAGTTGGATGCACACCCACTAGTTTTCTTTTGTTGAGCATTCATAGCTCTAGTGCATCCGTTGCATGGCAATCCCTACTCCTCATGTTGACATCAATTGATGGGCATCTCCATAGCCCGTTGATTATCCTCGTCAATGTGAGACTTTCTCCTTTTTTTGTCTTCTCCACACAATCCCCATCATCATATTCTATTCCACCCATAGTGATATATCCATGGCTCGCGCTCATGTATTGCGTGAAGGTTGAAAAAGTTTGAGATTATTTGAGTATGAAAGAATTGCTTGGCTTGTCATCGGGCGTATAGAAGTTGGGAACATCTTTGTGTGACGAAAATGAAGCATAGCCTAACTATATGATTTTGTAGGGATGAACTTTCTTTTGCCATGCTATTTTGAGAAGACATGATTGCTTTGATTAGTATGCTTGAAGTATTATTATTTTTGTGTCAATATGAACTTTTGTCTTGAATCTTTCGGATCTAAATATTCATATCACAATTAAGAAGATTTATATTGAAATTATGCCAAAGTATCACTCCGCATCAAAAATTCTTTTTTATCATTTACCTACTCGAGGACGAGCAGGAATTAAGCTTGGGGATGCCTGATACGTCTCCAACGTATCTATAATTTTTGATTGCTCCATGCTACTTTATCTACTGTTTTGGACTATATTGGGCTTTATTTTCCACTTTTATATTATTTTTGGGACTAACCTATTAACCGGAGGCCCAGCCAGAATTGCTGTCTTTTGCCTATTTCAGTGTTTCGAAGAAACGAAATATCAAACAGAGTCCAAACGGAATGAAACCTTTGGGAACGTGATTTTCTCACCGAACGTGATCCAGGAGACTTGGACCCTAATCCAAGAAGTGCCAGAGGCGGTCAGGAGGGTGGAGGGTGCCCCCCTGGGCGCGCCCCCCTATCTCGTGGGCCCCCTGCTGCTCCACCGACGTACTCCTTCCTCCTATATATACCTACATATCCCCAAACGATCAGAAGATGATCCAAAAAACCTAATTCCACCGCCGCAACCTTCTGTATCCACGAGATCCCATCTTGGGGCCTGTTCCGGAGCTCCGCCGGAGGGGGCATCCACCATGGAGGGCTTCTACATCAACACCATAGCCCCTCCGATGAAGTGTGAGTAGTTTACTTCAGACCTTCGGCTCCATAGCTAGTAGCTAGATGGATTCTTCTCTCCTTTTGGATCTCAATACAATGTTCTCCCCCTCTCTCATGGAGAACTATTCGATGTAATCTCCTTTTGCGGTGAGTTTGTTGAGACCGATGAATTGTGGGTTTATGATCCAGTATTATCTATGGAAAATATTTGAATTTTCTCTGAATTCTTTTATGTATGATTGATTTATCTTTGCAAGTCTCTTCGAATTATCCTTTTTGGTTTGGCCAACTAGATTGATAGTTCTTGCAATGGGAGAAGTGCTTAGCTTTGGGTTCAATCTTGCGGTGTCCTTTCCCAGTGACAGCAGGGGCAGCAAGGCACATATTGTATTGTTGCCATCGAGGATAACAAGATGGTTTTTTTTATCATATTGCATGAATTTATCCCTCTACATCATGTCATCTTGCTTAAGGTGTTACTCTGTTTTTAACTTAATACTCTAGATGCATGCTGGATAGCGGTCGATGAGTGGAGTAATAGTAGTAGATGCAGAATCGTTTCGATCTACTTGTCTCGGACGTGATGCCTATATACATGATCATTACCTAGATATACTCATAACTTTGCTCAATTCTGTCAATTGCTCAGCAGTAATTTGTTCACCCACCGTAGAGTACCTATGCTCTTGAGAGAAGCCACTAGTGAAATCTATGGCCCCCGGGTCTGTTCTCATCATATCAATCTCTATTGCTTTATTTACTTGCTTTGTTTTTACTTTGCCTTTTACTTTTCACTTTGCATCTATCTATCAAAAAATACCAAAAATATTATTTATCATCTCTATCAGATCTCACTCTCGTAAGTGACCGTGAAGGGATTGACAACCCCTAATCGCGTTGGTTGCGAGTAGCTATCGTTTTGTGTAGGTATGAGGGACTTGTGCGTGGTCTCCTACTGGATTGATAGCTTGGTTCTCAAAAATTGAGGGAAATACTTACTCTACTTTGCTGCATCATCCTCTCCTCTTCGGGGAAATCCAACACAGTGCTCAAGAGGTAGCAGTCATCGCAGACAAGTACGCCACGACCGACTCCTCAATGAAGACCGAGCTCCGAGTAGATGCCTCAGGGAAGGTGCTCGCTCTGGCTCCCAAGACGCCGGCTGGAGACTCCAACCAACGCCCGTACCAGAACGACAACAAGCGCAAGGCTCCTATGCCGACTTCCACCAGTCGGCAAGTGGCCATAGTCGAAGACGAACAACCCGAAGGGTGGCCCGCGCCCAAGAAGCAGAAGGGCGGCAGGGCAGCTTGGTAGCTGGCTTTCTCCTGCGAGCAAGCCCTTGATGCCCCCTGCAAGTTCCACAGCGGCGCGAAGGCCTCCAACCACACTACTCGGAAATGCCATTTGCTCACACGAATCTCCAAGGGCGAAGGGCTGGTGCCGCCTCCGCCTGCTGGTCAGCCGCCTCCGGCTCCTCAGCAGCCGGCCGCTCGGCCAGCAGTCGGAGCTGTTCAAGATGAGTTGAGGCTGGTGTAGTTAATGCACATGCGCCACTGCTTGTTTTTCTTAAACACCGGGACCGGGTTGGCAAGCCACTCTGGGAAAAACACCTCCATAATGAAGTCGGCTGCTAGAAGCCAGGCTATTTCTTCTCCGACTACTCTTCTCTTCTCTTCTGACAGGCGGTGCAAGGGCTGCTTGACCGGCTTGGCGTCAGATAGGACATGTAGCTTGTGCTCGGCGAAATCCGTCGAGACACCCGGCATGTCTTTGGGAGACAAAGCCTGCCCCAAAGAACGTTTTGGTCTGCCAAGGATTGATCAAGTGATAGACTCCACAGCCGGATGTGAGCTGTTGAGTTTCTTGGATGCTTACTCAGGCTACCACCAGATAAAATTGGACCCAGCTGACCGCCTGAAGACCGCCTTCATCACACCATTCGTAGCTTTCTGTTACCTGACTATGACATTCGTCTTGAGAAATGCCGGTGCCACTTTTGCGTTGCATGCAGAAATGCCTCCTCAAGCAGCTCGGCAGAAATGCCCACGTCTATGTAGATGATATTGTGGTGAAGACGGAGAAGCGCGACACCTTGTTGGAAGACCTCAAAGAGACATTTGAAACTTGCGCCGATTTCAGATCAAGCTCAACTCGGTGAGAAATGCGTGTTCGGAGTGCCGGCCGGCCAGCTCCTAGGCTTCCTGGTCTCCGAACGCGGCATCGAATGCAACCCGGTGAAGATCAAGGCCATAGAGAGAATGGAGATTCCCACCAAGCTGCGAGACATCCAGAAGTTTACCGGATGCCTGGCCTCCCTCAACTGCTTCATCAGCCGGCTAGGAGAGAAGGCTCTCCCCCTTTACCGACTCATGAAGAAATCCACTCAATTCGAGTGGAATGACCAAGCAGACCAAGCTTTCCACGAGCTAAAGAAGATGCTATCCACGCCGCCTGTCTTGGCGGCACAGACTGAGAAAGAGTCCATGCTCCTTTACATTGCCGCCACTAGCCGGGTGGTCAGCACCGTTATCGTGGTTCAGCGCCCAGAAGAAGGCCGAGCTCAGTTAGTCCAGAGGCCAGTGTATTATCTGAGTGAAGTGTTGTCCACCTCAAAGAAGAATTACCCACACTATTAGAAGATGTGCTATGGTGTGTACTTCGCCGCCAAGAAGCTCAAGCCCTACTTTCAAGAGCACCCCATCACAGTCGTATGCACTGCCCCGCTCGCCGAGATCATAGGCAGCCGGGATGCATCCGGTCGGGTGGCAAAATGGGCCATTGCGCTGGCTCCTTACACAATCTTCTACCAGCCCCGCACCACCATCAAGTCCCAGGCATTGGCCAACTTCCTTGTCGACTGGGCGGAGACCCAGTACCTGCCGCCTGCGCCCGACTCCACTCATTGGCGGATGCACTTCGATGGATCCAAGATGCACACCGGCTTGGGAGTCGGCATCGTCCTCACCTCTCCCAAGGGAGACGGGCTCAGATACACATTGCAAATCCATTTTGTCGCCTCCAACAATGTGGCCGAGTACGAGGCGCTCATACACGGGCTCCGGCTATCCAAAGAACTCGGCATCCGCCGGATCCTGTCCTATGGCGACTCGGATTTGGTAGTCCAGCAATCATCTGGCGACTGGGACGCCAAGGACGCAAACATGGCGAGCTACCGCTTCCTCATTCAGCAACTCAGCGGATATTTTGAAGGATGCGAGTTCCTCCACATGCCACGGGCCGACAATGAGCAAGCAGATGCCCTGGCACGAATAGGCTCCACCCGACAAGCTATACCAACCGGCGTCTCTCTCCAACGTCTCCTCAAGCCATATGTCAAGCCGTCTCCAGAATTTGATTCCATCTTCGTGCCCCCTGACCCGGACGCAGTCGGATCCAGCTTGGGGAACCAAGCAGGCGGCTCGGGGACTTCGACAGGCGGCTCGGGGACTGCTGTAGTCGCACCCGGCCCGGGGACTTCAGAACCCGGCCTGGGGACTACTGCAGCCAGCCCGGGGACTACTACAGCCGTCCTGGGGACTGCATCGACACAACAGGCGGTGGCCGACTCCAACTCTTCACCACCCAGCACACCCGCCCTGGTCGCAGTAGCCGTTTTGACAATAGAAGAAGTAACAGCTCCATCATGGGCCTAGCCCATCCTCAATTTCCTGGTTAACAAAGAGCTGCCGACTAATGAGATCTCGACAAGACAAGTCCAACACCGAGCCGGAGCATACACAATAGTGAACCGAGAGCTCGTTAGGCGCAGTGTCACGGGAGTCTTCCAGCGCCGCATCGAGCCGAAGAAGGGCATAGCAATCCTCAAGGACATCCACCAAGGCGAATGCGGCCACCACGTAGCCTCAAAATCGCTCGTCGCCAAAGCTTTCCGCCATGGATTCTTCTGGCCGACTGCTTTGGACGACGCCAAGGAATTAGTCAAACACTGCAAAGGGTGCCAAGTCTTCAGCTCCAAGCAACACCTGCCGGCTTCTACACTCAAGACCATTCCCCTCAATTGGCCCTTTGCCGTCTGGGGATTGGACATGGTGGGCCCATTCAAGACGGCACGCGGCGGCATGACACATCTGCTTGTCGCCGTGGACAAATTTACCAAGTGAATTGAAGCAAAGCCGATCAAGAAGCTGAATGGGTCGACTCTCGTGACATTCATTGCAGATATTACAACCCGTATGGCATACCACATAGCATCATCACCGACAACGGCACGAATTTTGCCACGGGAGCACTGGCACGTTTCTGCGCAACACAGGGCATCCGACTAGACTTAGCGTCCATTGCCCACCCGTAGTCAAACGGCCAAGTTGAGCGAGCAAATGGCCTCATCCTCTCTGGCATCAAACTCCGACTGGTCTTGCCACTGGAGCGTTCGGCCGGCTGTTGGCTCGACGAGCTTCCGGCCGTCCTCTGGAGCTTGCGCACTACCCCGAACAAGTCAACCGGCTTCACCCCTTTCTTCCTTGTATATGGTGCCGAGGCTATCATCCCAACTGACATTGAGTTTGACTCACCTCGGGTCACCATGTACACGGAGGCGGAGGCCAAGGAAACGCGAGAAGACGGCGTCGATCTGCTAGAAGAGGGTCGGCTATTAGCCCTCAGCCGGTCCGCCATCTACCAGCAGGGTCTACGCCGTTACCACAGTCAGAAGGTCAAGCGAAGATCCTTCCAAGAGGGCGATCTTGTGCTCCGGCTGATCCAGCGAACAGCCGGCCAACACAAGCTCTCGGCCCCTTGGGAAGGCCCATTTGTCATCAGCTGGGCTTTAGGCAACGACTCCTACTACCTAATCGACGCGCAGAAGCCGAAGGCACGAAAGAGAGATGATTCCGGCAAGGAGTCGGAACGACCATGGAACGCCAATCTCCTCCGAAGATTTTACAGTTAAAATGCAGTATGTACCATGCTACCTTTTGTATTAAGTACGAGACAACAGGCTCCCCGAGGAGTACTCGGGGACGACCCTCTTTTATCTATGAATGATGAGTATCATGCCTATGATTATGTTACTACATTCGTTTTCTCGTCCGGCACCGGGTTCGATCAGTCGGCCCGGGGACTTGCCGCCTTAGGTTATATTTAAGTTCTACGTGCAGTTAGACAAGTAGTGTGCCGGCAACCAAGCCCTCTCTTGTCGAAAGTCGTAGCTCGAAGAATTGACTGTCCGACTGGCAAGAGCCAAAGGCAGGAAAGGATGCCCACACGAAAAACGGCTAAGGACTAACGAACTTATATAACACAAGCCGGCTTCCCCCCCCCCACCAACCGGCTGTCAGAGCAGCCGGCTGGCCAGCTTCCCTTCTTACTTTGCTACAATCCAAGAAAGCTCGAGTACTTGTCCTACCAAACGGCCAAGACCTTCCCCAGCCTCAGACTGCAGAGCAGCTGTCCGGCTGGGAAGGCGGCAACCAAGGGAGAGCGGCAAAGAAAAACAGCCAAAGGATGAAAAGCAAGTATGAATGGAACCCAAGCACATGCATGATTATATTCACACAAAAGACCCTCGAAAGGCCAGCATTCAACAAAGTTTGAATACACCCCTAGTGGGTGGAACTGCACAAAATTAATAAAAATTGTTCAAAGAGTGATGGGCAGGAAAGCAAAGACGGCGAGTCAGGCCAAGGGAGCAACTGGGGAGTCGGCCAGGTTGGTGGAGATGGCAGTGTTGGCTGGAGGAGTGGCCGGCTGGCGAGTCTCGGCTTGATCGTCGCCTGCTGCAGGCGGTGTGCTCGCACGCGCCTCGTTGCTAGAGGCACGATCAGGCGGAGGCTGGCCGGTCGCTCCACCGTCTGGCATGGCGTCCTCACCATCCTCCTCCTCCTCCTCTTTGCCCTCGTCGCTGGAGTCGATCTCCTCCGCCGAGTCTTCTCCTTCTGCCGGGTTCATCCCGAACCACTCCTCCGGCTGAGCGACGCCGTCTTCATTCACCTCAGGGGCGAAGGCGCTGGTGTCAGTGAAGTCGGCGATCGCCGAGGCGCGGTGGATGATAGCCGGTCGCACTGCCTCCAGCTCCTCGTCAGCCTCCTGCCGCCAGGTGCGCAGCTGGGCCAAACTCAGCTCAGAAACCAAGCCCGGACGAACTCTAGCGCCCGTCGAGCCCCGCACTGGGCTGCAGAAGCCTTCCAGGCCTCGAAGGGGCCGACTGCTACCTCCAGCCAGTCGGCGGTCCGACTGGGGGTGCGAGGAATCACCTCGCCGGGCCAGAGGGCGGCCAGCACCTGCGCCCTGGCATGCTAAAGACGGCGGAGCATGTGGTAAGCCGGCTGAAGGCGGGCTTGAATCGCCAGAAGCTGCTCTTCAAGCATCCGACTGGCGTCTGGTGCAATCTCAACCCCGGCCTGCCGTCGGGCCTCACGGTGAGCTTCGATGGCCTAGTTGGCGGCAACGGAGTAGTCGGGGAAGTACTCTGTTCAAAGAAGAAAGAAGCAGAACAAGTCAGAAGACAGATCAGATGACACGGACGAGCAAAGGAATGAAGAAGAAGGTAGCGTACCATCAATCAAATCTTCAACCCGGCCATAACCTTCGCTCAGCGCCTGCCTCGCCTCGGCCCAGCTCGCCGCCTCGGTCTCGTACTCGCCTTTGAGGGAGGCCTCGCTGTCCTGCACCATCTTCAGGTCCACCTTGTGGTTCTCCTCATGGTCGGCCAGCTTCTTGGCCAGGCGATGACGTTCCTGGGCCAAGGCGTTGAACTCGGCCTCCTTGGCGCGAAGGGCGGTCTGGGCCACACCTAGCTGCTCACTCAAGTCGGCATTGGCCCTTGCAGACATGCAGAAGAAAAAAGAAATAAGGAAGAAGTCGTCAGGAAAGATCCAACCCGACTGCTCAGCAGTCGGCCCGAATCTCGGGGACTACGCCCAATAGGTGCCCTGATGCGCCCCCACATGAGATAAAAAATGAAGGACTTACTCTGGCTCTCCGTTAGATCGGCGGTCTTCTGATTCATCTCCCGGGCCTGGGAGTTGAAGGTAGCAGCATGGAGGTTGTGATAGTCCTCCAAATAGGACGAAGATGCGAATAAGAACAAGGCATCAATCAAAGTCTGCTAAGAAGTTCCAAGCCGCCTGCTCAGCAGCCGACTCGGAACTCGGGGACTACACCCAGTGGGTGCGCTGACGCGCCCCCATGGAAGAAATCAAGCACGAAGACTCACCCGAATGGCTGACCGCGTTGCAAGAAACTCTTGGGTGCACTGCTTCAGCGCGGCGGCCTGGGACTGAAGCCGGCTCCGGACGTCCTGCGCTGCCACATTCAGCACGGCCGTCCCACCGCCCGACGTCCACCCCGGCGAGCTGACGCTGGCCGTCTCCAGGTCATGGGACAACGAGCTGGAGCCCGTGGCCCTCTGTGGGTCTGGCTCAAAAGTCGGCGTCCCTGCACGCCGATGAGTCGGCGACAGGACCACGAGATCCGCCCTCACAGTCGGCTCGCCTCCAACTGGCTGCTCAGGCGGCGCCTCAGGCCGGCCGCCTTGGCCCGTCCCGGCCGATGATGCCGGTACCGCCTCTCCCTCCAGGACGACTATGTCACCCTCCTCCCTCTCTATCGCCGGCTGGTCGCGGCCGGCTTCCTCTGGCGGGGGCACTGGGATATCGGGGGCCACAGTGCGGAGGGGGATGATGAGTTGTGGAGGCTGGCTATGCAGGGCCTCCGCCGCCCTCTCCGCGGCCGCGGCCTCCACCTGTGCCTTGGCCTCCGCGTCAGCCTGTGCCTCTACCGACTCAGCCGTTGTCTTCTGAGCCACCTTGGCGGCGGCTGCCCTCTGCTCCTCCGCGTCCTGCTCCTCTTGTGCCTCCCGCGCGTTCCGCTCCATCGCCGCCTGGAGCTCGGCACGGGGGTCGACGCGGCGGGAGCCTGCAGATCCTCCCACCCCTCCGACTATGGAGGCGGCTGTAGTCCTCTCAAGAGAGAGCAGAGCCCTGTTTGATAAGACAAGGAAAGGCTTAGAAGAATGCCGACCGAAGAGAAAAAAGAAAGGCATGCGGGAGTTAACACTTATGCCAAAACTGTCTGCGGCTGCTTCACCACCTTGCGGAAGTGGGCTGCCTTCGCGGCCGCCTCGTGCCGCTTGGTCGCCGCCGCAGAACCCTTGGGCTTCCTCGACCAACTGCCGAAGAGGGTCGGCGCCGCCCGGTGCTTCTGTGCGCCGCCCCGAGCAGCCGGCCCGGCAGATGAGCCCACGCCTTGACGGTCGGATGCCGGCTGGCGGCATGGAATAGGTTCGGCCTCGTCATCATCTGGCCAGTCCTCGAAAGTGGCGGAGAGCCCGGAGCCGCCGGCCTCGCCGCCTCCCCCTACGGTGTCGTCGTCTATGGCGGCCGCCCCCAAGTCGGGGTCGTCCAAGTCGTTTGTCGCACGGTCGGGAGCGAACTCGCGTTCCACCCCTGCGGTTCTGACCGAGGGATGAAGGAGGGGGTTCTGATTAAAAACAAGCCGACTGGTCAGGAGCCGGCCAGAAAGAACTTGGCAACAAGATAAGAAGAAAAGAAAGAAGGCTTACCACAGGCGGGGGATCGACGCGAGAGTACGGCTCCTTGCCATACCGCCATTCCTCGGTGAGCTTGCAGTTGGCGATATAATTCACCATGTAAGATACCTCGTCATGAGGCATCTCCTTGGTGCTTAGCCGACTGGGGTCGAAGCGGCCGCTCATCTGGCAAATCAGTTGAGGGCGGCCATGGAGCGTGAGCACCCGACGCTCCACGAAGGCGGCTATCAGGTCGGACCTAGTCAGGCCCTCCGACTGGACTAGCACCCGGAGCCGGGTGACGGTGCTAGCCCCAGCCGGCGTCAGCAACCTGGCCTGGTAGGACCACAAGGGCTGCCTCCTAGCTGGTGGGCCGGCTATGTAAGCTGGTAGATTGACGTAGTCGCCTTGCGGAGCGACATTCTTCATGTAGAAGTAAGATTTCTGCCAGAGCTTCACCGACTGGATCTGCGCGATGGGCGGAAACAGGTTGTCGGCCGTCGATCTCCGCATGGCAATGAAGGCGTCGCATGGAGCCGGCATGCCCGTGACGACGGTACCGAGCTTGGACTGGAAGAACTCCCCCCAAAGTTTGAGGATGGGGAGAACACCGAGGAAGCCTTCGCACAGGGTGACGAAGGCCGACAGCAGCACCACCGTGTTTGGAGTGAGGTGGTGCGGCTGGAGATGATAAAACTCGAGGAACAAGTGGAAGAAGCCGCTCGCGGGCAGGACGACGCCGCGCAGGCAGTGCAAGCGGAAGTTTACCCGCTCACCCTCCTCCGGCACCGGCGAGATCTCCCTCTCCGGCACGAGACAGACCCGCACGTAATCCTTGCCCGGCAACCGCCGTGTCTTGTGTAGGAAATCGATGTGGTCTTCATGGATGTTGGAGCCATCCCAGGAGTTGGACGTTGGAGCCATGAGGATGGACAAGCGACGGGGAAAGCGCGGCGGTGGAGAGCGCGCAATTCGGCTGCAGCAAGACTGCGCGCACCAAGAAGATTGGCGGAGCGATGGCGCGGTGGAGAGCAGCCGCGGCGAGGGAGAGAAGGAAGAAGAAGGAAATGGCGGAGCGAGGGCGAGCGTGCGAGCGTCTGCCGCCCCCCCTCCTCCCCCTACTTATAGCCTCGTGCGGCGAAGCCGAGGTGTGACACCCCAAAATTTTAATCTTGTTTTATTAATTAAAATTTTGCCAGGAAACTTAAACTTTTATTTTCTGGATTTCCTTTTGATTTCAGAACCATTCTTTTCTTTATTATTATGGAGTTTTTACCCCAAGTGAAAACTTTTCAGTCATTATTGGACTTTTTTCCCCTTAAGAAAAATCAATCCTTTCATCAGTGGGATTATTTATACAATTTTTTTCCTGAGCTTTATTTCTCAAAAATGGTTTTCAAGGTTTTAGGGTTCCATTTGCACTGCAACCCTTTGATAAATTTATTTAAAAATTCCACCAAAATTTGGAGATGTCATGTGATGTTTCTAAACCACTTTTATGCAAAAAGATATTTCATTCATTGGATATTTTGAGTACTACACCAAGTTTTTAAATCTTGTCCAGTGGGCAATTTTACACTACAACCTATTTAAATATTTCTTTAAATCTTCTACCAAAATTATGGGATATTAATAGCAGTGTATTATTTAACTTTTTACAAAAACCTAGTGATGTCCTTTGAAAAAAAAGAGTGAATCAACCTCTTTTTCATTCTGGTCCAACTTGATGATTTGTACTACAACTATATTTTAACTTGCTCTTTTTGTTGTGATTCCTTTTCCTACTTATAACCCATCCTACAATACACTTAAGTCCAGGAGGTTGGACTCATTGGAGCAATTTTAGTGCTTGCAATCATGCCCTTTTATTTCTGTCCAAAACTGAGGTTTTGCAAAACTTGCACTAACAAGTTTCTCCTTTTGACAAAATAACTTCACCACCCTCTCATGCATCCAAAGAGACACTAGCCTGTAGAATTTGGCCACTCCAAGAAATGCCTAAGTGCCCTTGGCATTTTGTCAAACACCTTATGGGCATGATCAGGTTTGACATAGTTTCTGGTTTGTGCAATGGACCTGCTTCCTTTGCCTAACCACCTTGTCCACTAAACTACTAGCTACTCCTAACCTAGGTCTGCTAATTGCCAGCCTCACCCAAGCTCTGTGGCACGCACTGGCATTTCGCCGAGCACCTGGTGAGCGTGCTCTAGGCGCGCCCAGAGCACGCGTTTTGCACGTGCCGCGCCCGAGCCGCCACGCCCCTGGCCTGTTCCCCGAGCTTATCCAAATCATCTACCGCTCGCAGCGTAGGGCCAAGCCTTGACCCGTACACCCCCCCCACGAGCACCACAGCCCCTCGCCACGTCTCCAGCAAGCCAGAAGCTATCCGCCACTGCCGCCCGACAGCCTCTGCACTGGTCGGCGCCGCCCGAGCCACTCTCGCTCTCCAGCTCGCCCCTGGAGCAGTGTCCGCTCGTCCACTAGCTCCTGCCGCCATCCCTAGCCTCGACATGGTGCCCTGCAAGCTACAGAACGGCGGTCGCCGACGATCTTATCCATGACTGCCGCAAAACCGACCTCATTGCGCTATAAAAGGAGGCCCCCGAGCTCATCCGAGGACTCGGGCGACCTCAGGCCACCCCCATGGCACCCCCACAGCCAGCAATCGTTGGGGGGAAGCCATCTTCCCCGACTCCGGCTGGTTCGGACGCCGCCACGTCCCAGCTCCGTTCACCGCAACCAGACCCCTCCCATCCGTCCAATGCCACCACCAGCCTCCACATGATCTTGCGGAGCTGCCCAGACCATCAGCCTCGCCGGAGAGCCACCGTAGCACGGATCCCCAATCGTGCCCGAAGCCATCTCCGTCGCGAAGCTCGTCACCGGCGACTCCGTCCACTTCGGCGACCATGGCGGGTACCCATGGGTTCATCTCGACCACCGGAACACACCCATGTGCTCAGATCACCGAGGGAAGCCCCTGTTCACCGGCGAGCCTCGCCAGAGCTCCGCCTTTGTTCGGTCGGAGGAGGCCACGCGCGCGTGGACTGGTCAAACCTGACCAGTGGGCCAGGCGGGCCCACTGTCAGTGACCCAGCGTCGGTCCACGCAGGCGTAAGTGGAGACGTATTCACAGAGTACGTGTTCACCGTGTACATTTCGAAACGTTTTCGTTTCTTTTTTCTGTTTTATTTTAAAACCAGAAATTTGACTAAACTTTGACTCGCTATATCTTTTTAAATAAAACTCCGAATGAATTGATTCTTTTTCCTACCTCTCTCAAATTTAGTCTAGTTTATTTTAAGATTTATTTGAAAAAAGTTCAGACAACTTCTTTGCACTATTTTTGAAGTATATGCTATTTGAATATTTTCAAAATATGATTTTTGGAGAAGAGAAGAAAACTTTCAAAAGTTTTAGGATGCACCCTGCCTCTACACAACTTGAAGGCAAGCATTTTGAACCCTGGCATAATATTTCTGTGTGTTGGTTGACACGACTATAACACCGCCCTAATACGGAGAACACGTTATTTTATGTGGTGACGCTATCATTTGCTTGAATTGCATATTACTGATTTCCTTGCTGTTGGAAATGAATATACTTGTGATGGCAATCATCCTCATGTGCCTTGCATGCATGCCGAAAAAGAATCCGGGAAAGCCTCTGCCTTGGGTAGGCGTGAGCTTGTCACCAGTCTCCGTTGGGACGGTTATGCCTGGTATGGCATAGTAAGGTATAATGAGTGGTGATTCTGTTGGATGAAATATTTTTGTTACACATATTGTGCACGGAATTTATAATCCTCCTGAGTCGACCGTAGATCAAGTCTTGTTCCAGTAACCCCCATACTTGTTTCGTACTACTACTTGCCCTGCCACAGGTAGGGTGCGGTTCAGTAAGTTGTCAACCCCTTTCTTGGCACACACGTGCAGAGAGGCCATGGTGGAAGATACCGACTGCAGCCGGTAGGCAGGCCACCTGGTTCGGGGGCATGGGTGTTTCCGGTTGGGACTGAGAGGGGGCACCCCTTAGAGCGCGCGTCATAAATTTGATCCCATGCTACGCGAGGTTGTAGCCTCCCCACTTAGAGTTTTACTTGACAGGTGTCGTGGGTGATTCCAGACACCGGTAAGTTAAGCTGGTGTGTGCAAGTCAGGTGTGTTTTCAATTAAAAGACCGTAGACAGAATTAGTCCCGATGGACTAAAGGAATCCGTTACTCGTGGGTAAAGAGTAGACCCTCTGCAGAGATAATATCTATTCGAATAGCCGTGTCCATGGTTAAGGACTACAGTCTGGGTCGGGTCAAGTGTCGGTCTTAGTGTCGGTCTTCGGAGGAGAAACTACTAAACCAGAACATGGATCATGACCTGTGACTTATGATGATTGTGATTATTATTGTTATGGACTAACGCTTTATATTATTGGATTTATTGAGTATTCCTGGGAAGGTTCTACTTCCTGGATATTCACTGTGCTTATTTTTCTTATAAGCCCTTTATGTGGTGTCGCTCAGACGCCCGACTGTGGCATGCTTGTTATTTACTTTATAAGCCCTTTCTGTGGTGTCGCTAAGACGCCCGACTATGGCATGCTTGTTATTTACTTTATAAGCCCTTTATGTGGTGTCGCTCAGATGCCCGACTGTGGCATGCTTGTTATTTACTTTATAAGCCCTTTCTATGGTGTCGCTAAGACGCCCGACTGTGGCATGCTTGTTATTTACTTTATAAGCCCTTTATGTGGTGTCGCTCAGACGCCCGACTGTGGCATGCTTGTTACTTACTTTATAAGCCCTTTATGTGGTGTCGCTCAGACGCCTGACTGAGGCATGCTTCATATCATGATCCTTTCGAGGCGTCACTTCAGACACCCGATCGGTGCATGTTATTTCTACCCCATTATTGCATATTCTTGTTGTGTATAAATAACCTGCTTGCATGCATCATGGATTTTATTTTATGACTGACATTATGATCATAGGATAATTCAAAGCATGATTATCGTTTGTCATTTTATACCCGTGTTCATAATGTTTGCGAGTACATTCAAAGTACTCACTGGCTTGTCCCTGGCTATTGTCTTGGCCAGATTTCTTGCATGGAGAGGAGCGTTGCGATGACAACCCAGGAAACTAAGCTACGGTGATAGCAGCCTCGCGAAGATAGGAGTTAACCTGGTCAATTGTTCCTATGGGAAATGGATTCCCCTAGACACTGATGATCCACAAACCGCTTCCTCTAGAAACCATTTGTTGTACCCACAGGCCAAAATGGTCTTGTACTTCATATTTTTTGTATTTTGCTTGGAATTTCTGTAGCAAGTTGGTGCCTCATCAGCTAACAGTAATCCTGGGGCTAGTGAGCACAAGGGCCATTTTTTGGAAATTAATACCCGGAAAACTGGTCGTGACAAACTTGGTATCAGAGCCAGGCTGACCATTGGCTAATCCTATCTTAGCCATGTCAATAAACCTAGGTTAACCAACCCCACCAGATCTTAACCTAACCCCGGCCAAGCTTCTCTCATAAGATAGCCACACAGTGACCCCGACACTTTTGGCAGTCGGTGCCCAACCTATCGGCCTAGCCTGTCAATCACGCGCCAGTGAACGACACCTAAATTGTCTTATTCGCAAGCGTGCGAAGGAAGACTCCGTCCCTTTTTCTATAAAAAGGGCACGCTAGCCTCAACCTAGCACCGCACAAAATCTTTCCCAAACCAAGCCATAATGCCTGGCCCCGTCGTGCATAATGAGACCACAACCACCAACCTTGGAGGTTTTGTGACAGTGCTCACAAACCTCACCCGCCGTGCCTTTGCGTTAGAGGAGCCTCCAGAATACGTTGTGTACCAAGGACCCATGGGCGGTGAAAGCCGTCAATTCTGGGCCACCGTGCACGTCTATGGTAGGGGTCTATCGCCAGAACGCCCCTACAGGTTCACCGGAAGGACAACTTCCTTTGAGCCACAGGCCATCCAACTAGCTGCTCGAGAGGCTGTAGTTCAACTCCGGCACTTGTCGCCCAGAGTTAACTGCCGCTCGTTCTACTACTATCCTAGCCGTGACGGGTATGGTAGGCCACCCCAGGTTGCCAACGGAGATCACGAGACGGATCCTGCATTGTTACATTTGGTGCGCTATGTAAGTGCACTAGAGGATCTGTTCGACCAGATCACTCTTGATCTGATCGCAGCTCGTGGAGAGCTGATCCACCGAGCCCCGGCAAGAGGAGAAGATGAGCCCAACACCGACAATCCAGTCGTGCTGTTTGGACAACCGATCGAGTCTTGAGGTCTGCCCCAGTCATCGACCAAAATACCTTGATGACCCCAGAAGTGCTTCGTCGCCTTTTGGAAACACACTCCAGCGGGATTGTGGCCAACAATCCCCGGGATGGTCATCATCGCTACCCCGAACCTACAGTCCCTCAACCCCCTCCAGCTAATCCTGACAGTGAAAACCGTGAAGAAGCCTCGACATCCACAAGGCAAGCCCGCCTAGATATTAACGAGGTAGACTAGAACCGCTCGAGTGGTACCGAGTCTTAGTATGTCCTCGTCTTGTAACTGTGTGATCCTGTACCGCCATAATTAAATGTTGTTTGACTGTGCGTCCCTATTTTTAATAGTAGCCATGCATGAGTATATTAGTGTACGGTTGCATTTTTAATCCCAAGCGTAGCTACCAAAGACCAACCTCGACGACGCAAGTTCGTGCTATGAATAAACCTTTTTGGTTTCAACTAACAGGAATGGTATTTTCAAAAACAACTCTTAATAATCTCGAGGACGAGATTTTTTTTATGGGGGTAGTGTTGTGACACCCCAAAATTTTAATCTTGTTTTATTAATTAAAATTTTGCCAGGAAACTTAAACTTTTATTTTCTGGATTTCCTTTTGAATTCAGAACCATTCTTTTCTTTATTATTATGGAGTTTTTACCCCAAGTCAAAACTTTTCAGTCATTATTGGACTTTTTTCCCTTAAGAAAAAACAATCCTTTTATTAGTGGGATTATTTATACAATTTTTTTCCTGAGCTTTATTTCTCAAAAATGGTTTTCAAGTTTTTAGGGTTCCATTTGCACTGCAACCCTTTGATAAATTTATTTAAAAATTCCACCAAAATTTGGAGATGTCATGTGATGTTTCTAAACCACTTTTATGCAAAAATATATTTCATTCATTGGATATTTTGAGTTCTACACCAAGTTTTCAAATCTAGTCCAGTGGGCAATTTTACACTACAACCTATTTAAATATTTCTTTAAATCTTCTACCTAAATTATGGGATATTAATAGGAGCGTATTATTTAACTATTTACAAAAACCTAGTGATGTCCTTTGAAAAAAAGAGTGAATCAACCTCTTTTTCATTCTGGTCCAACTTGATGATTTGTACTACAACTATATTTTAACTTGCTCTTTTTGCTGTGATTCCTTTTCCTACTTATAACCCATCCTACAATACACTTAAGTCCAGGAGGTTGGACTCATTGGAGCAATTTTAGTGCTTGCAATCATGCCCTTTTCTTTCTGTCCAAAATTGAGGTTTTGCAAAACTTGCACTAACAAGTTTCTCCTTTTGACAAACTAACTTCACCACCCTCTCATGCATCCAAAGAGACACTAGCCTGGAGAATTTGGCCACTCCAAGAAATGGCTAAGTGCCCTTGGCATTTTGTCAAACACCTTATGGGCATGATCAGTTTTGACATAGTTTCTGGTTTGTGCAATGGACCTGCTTCCTTTGCCTAACCACCTTGTCCACTAAACTCCTAGCTACTCCTAACCTAGGTCTGCTAATTGCCAGCCTCACCCAAGCTCTGTGGCACGCACTGGCATTTCGCCGAGCACCTGGTGAGTGTGCTCTGGGCGCGCCCAGAGCGCGCGTTTTGCACGTGTCGCACCCGAGCCGCCGTGCCCCTGGCATGTTCCCTGAGCTTATCCAAATCATCTGCCGCTCGCAACGTAGGGCCAAGCCTCGACCCGTACACACCCCCACGAGCACCACAGCCCCTCGCCACGTCTCCGGCAAGCCAGAAGCTAGCCGCCACTGCCGCCCGATAGCCTCTGCACTGGTCAGCGCCGCCCGAGCCACTCCCGCTCGCCAGCTCGCCCCTGGAGTAGTGTCCGCTCGTCCACTAGCTCCTGTCGCCATCCCCAGCCTTGACACGGCACCCTGCAAGCTACAGAACGGCGGTCGCCGACGATATTATCCACGACCACCGCAAAACCGACCTCATTGCGCTGTAAAAGGAGGCCCCTGAGCTCATCCGAGGACTCAGCGACCTCAGGCCACCCCCATGGCACCCCCACAGCCAGCAATTGTCGGGGGGAAGCCATCTTCCTCGACTCCAGCTGGTTCGGCCGCCACCCCGTCCCAGCTCCGTTCACCGCAACCAGAGCCCCTCCCGTCCGTCCAACGCCACCACCAGACTCCACATGATCTTGCGGAGCCGCCCAAACCATCAGCCTCGACGGAGAGCCACCGTAGCATGGATCCCCAATCGTGCCCGAAGCCATCTCCGCCGCGAAGCTCGTCGCCGGCGACTCCGTCCACTTCGGCGACCATGGAGGGTACCCATGGGTTCATGTCGACCACCGGAACACACCCATGTGCTCAGATCACTGAGGGAAGCCCCTGTTCACCGGCGAGCCTCGCCGGAGCTCCGCCTCTGTTCGGTCGGAGGAGGCGACGCGCACGTGGACTGGTCAAACCTGACCAGTGGGCCAGACGGGCCCACTGTCAGTGACCCAGCGTCGGTACATGCAGGCGTAAGTGGAGACGTATTCACAGAGTACGTGTTCGACGTGTACATATCGAAACATTTTCGTTTCTTTTCTCTGTTTTATTTTAAAACCAGAAATTTGACTAAACTTGGACTGGCTATATCTTTTTAAATAAAAGTCCAAATGAATTGATTCCTTTTCCTACCTCTCTCAAATTTAGTCTAGTATATTTTAAGATTTATTTGAAAAAATTTCAAACAACTTCTTTGCACTGTTTTTGAAGTATGTGCTATTTGAATATTTTCAAAATAGGATTTTTGGAGAAGAGAAGAAAACTTTCAAAAGTTTTAGGATGCACCATGCCTCTACACAACTTGAAGGCAAGCATTCTGAACCCTGGCATAATATTTCTGTGTGTTGGTTGACACGATTATAACACCGCCCTAATACGGAGAACACGTTATTTTATGTGGTGACACAATCATTTGCTTGAATTGCATATTAGTGATTTCCTTGCTGTTGGAAATGAATATACTTGTGATGGCAATCATCCTCATGTGCCTTGCATGCATGCCAGAAAAGAATCCGGGAAAGCCTCTGCCTTGGGTAGGCGTGAGCTTGTCACCGGTCTCCGTCGGGACGGTTATGCCCGGTATGGTATAGTAAGGTATAATGAGTGGTGATTCTGTTGGATGAAATATTTTTGTTACACATGTCGTGCAGGGAATTTGTAATCCTCCTGAGTCGACTGTAGATCGAGTCTTGTTCCAGTAACCCCCATACTTCTTTCGTACTACCACTTGCCCTGCCACAGGTAGGGTGCGGTTCAGTAAGTTGTCAACCCCTTTCTTGGCACACACCATACAGAGAGGCCACGGTGGAAGATACCGACTGCAGTCGGTAGGAAGGCCACCTGGTCTAGGGGCATGGGTGTTTCTGGTTGGGACCGAGAGGGGGGCACCCCTTAGAGTGCGTGTCATAAATTTGATCCCATGCTACGCGAGGTTGTAGCCTCCCCACTTAGAGTTTTACTTGACAGGTGTCGTGGGTGATTCCAGACACCGGTAAGTTAAGCTGGTGTGTGCAAGTCAGGTGTGTTTTCAATTAAAAGACGGTAGACGGAATTAGTCTCGATTGACTAAAGGAATCCGTTACTCGTGGGTAAAGAGTACACCCTCTGCAGAGATAATATCTATTCGAATAGCCGTGTCCATGGTTAAGGACTACAGTCTGGGTCGGGTCAAGTGTCGGTCTTAGTGTCGGTCTTCGGAGGAGAAACTACTAAACCAGAACATGGATCATGACATGTGACTTATGATGATTGTGATTATTATTGTTATGGACTAACGCTTTATATTATTGGATTTATTGAGTATTCCTGGGAAGGTTCTACTTCATGGATATTGACTGTGATTATTTTTCTTATAAGCCCTTTATGTGGTGTCGCTCAGACGCCCGACTGTGGCATGCTTGTTATTTACTTTATAAGCCCTTTCTATGGTGTCGCTAAGACGCCCGACTGTGGCATGCTTGTTATTTACTTTATAAGCCCTTTATGTGGTGTCGCTCAGACGCCCGACTGTGGCATGCTTGTTATTTACTTTATAAGCCCTTTCTGTGGTGTCGCTAAGACGCCCGACTGTGGCATGCTTGTTATTTACTTTATAAGCCCTTTATGTGGTGTCGCTCAGACGCCCGACTGTGGCATGCTTGTTATTTACTTTATAAGCCCTTTATGTGGTGTCGCTCAGACGCCTGACTGAGGCATGCTTCATATCATGATCCTTTCGAGGCGTCACTTCAGACACCCGATCTGTGCATGTTATTTCTACCCCATTATTGCATATTTTTGTTGCGTATAAATAACCTGCTTGCATGCATCATGGATTTTATTTTATGATTGACATTATGATCATAGTATAATTCAGAGCATGATTATCATTTTGTCATTTTATACCCGTGTTCATAATGTTTGCGAGTACATTCAAAGTACTCACTGGCTTGTCCCTCGCTATTGTCTTGGCTAGATTTCTTGCATGGAGAGGAGCGTTGCGATGAAAGCCCAGGAAACTAAGCTACGGTGATAGCAGCCTCGCGAAGATAGGAGTTAACCTGGTCAGTTGTTCCTGTGGGAAATGGATTCCCCTAGACACTGATGATCCACAAACCGCTTCCGCCATCAACCACTAGAAACCATTTGTTGTACCCACAGGCCAGAATGGTCTTGTACTTCATATTTTTGTATTTTGCTTGGAATTTCTGTAGCAAGTTGGTGCCTCATTAGCTAACAGTAATCCTTGGGCTGGTGAGCACAAGGGCCATTTTCTAGAAATTAATACCCGGAAAACCGGTCGTGACACGAGGAGGCGAGGCGTGGGGGCGCGGGATTAACTGCGCCCACTCCCCCATGTCCCGCGATTATTACGCCTTAACGGCAAGCGGAAACCGCCGTCGGAAGACGTGCGGCCAGTTCGGGCTACAAAAGATCTGCGCTTGAGCCGAGGTGTGGCAGTGGCGGGCCCCGGTCTGCGGTGGCGTCCCGTTACGCGCGTGGGCTGGCAGGCCCTTCCAGCCGAAGGGTGCCGCGTTGCGCGTAGGCGGCGGGCGGCCACCCCGCAACCTGGCTTGCGCGCCAGTCGGTTCCCGCCTTCAGACTTCAAAAAATTTCGCCGAGATGGCACGCTTGAGTAAAGTCGGCTCCTAGTTGCCGGCTCTTCAGGATAGGAAGCTGATTGAGCTTCTTGTTCCCCTTTCAGCCTTGAAGCACAACCAGCTTTGGGGACTACTGTCGGAGTAAATGACCACGGGTAGCCTAGCCGGCTCCCCCTAGCTCTTCAAAAAATAATTGGCCGATCGAGCCTACAAGCACCCAAGACACGGGGCCGCCTTCCCCCGGCCGGCTATCCCACAAGCCGACTACCGGAAGGCGGCCCGGCCCTAAAAACCTTCATAAAGAAAGCAGCGAGAGGGCCGACTCCAAGAAGCCGGCCACGTGATGACCGACTCCAAGAAGCCGGCCCCCGATAGGCGGCCAAGATCGTGCCCTCAAAGTCTGCACCCACATAACGGAGATGGGACGGGGCGTGGCAACAGTGGAGCCTGCCACCCCCGAATCCCGGAGCACGCATGGCCACGGTACGCCGTACGGGGCAGCCACGACCCGTCCGGCGCGGCACTGTTGCCATGTTGACCATGATCTCACCCACGGCGAGCTGTCAGTACGGCCCACAGGCGGCGGGCCCCTTCGGTCAGAGAGACACCCGAAGGCACTCACGCTTCCCCTAGTCGGCCAAGGACGTAGCCGGCTCTCACTAGCCGACTCGCTCCCTCCCTCGAAGTATGCGCACCATTAAGGTGACAAGACGAGGTAAGGCTACAGTGAGAGCCCGCCAGGCGGCGGCACTGTAGCCATGCTTACCTTGACAAAGCCCTCGTCATCAAGAGTGAGGCAACAGTAACCAGCCCCCGACAAGATCACCAAGCGGTGGGGCCTACCTGTCGACCAGGAGGCCGGAAGCCGGCGGGACCCACCAGTCGGCGGGCCCCAGCAATTGGCGGAGAAGCTGACGAACATAGACACTGATGGCTGGGCCCATGCCCAGCTGGATTACCATTGTACCCCTGGGGGGTAGGCCTATATAAACCCCCCGGGGCACCCATGCAAAGGGTTGGACTCTGATAGTTTTAGACACAACTTTGAGAGGAGAAGAGAGCTAGCCTTGCCCTTTCTTCCTCCTCTCGCCGAACAGCTCAAGGAGCCTCTTGTAGCCACTTGTTGATCTAGTGATCATGCGGAGACCACACAGAGCAGGACTAGGGGTGTTATCTCCACGGAGAGCCTTGAACCTAGGTAAGATTCACCGGCGTGCATGTCTTCGCCTCATCCCGTTTCCAGGCATCGGCGATGTCTTATTGGCTCCCACAATGATAAGCCACCCGTTGGCATATGTCACACCTACCACCCGACAAGAATCGTCCGGATCAGTGTTAAAGCTTGTATCGACGTAACCATTTACGACTAGCTCTTTGTCACCTCCATAAATGAGAAACATATCCTGAGTCCTTTTCAGGTATTTCAGGATGTTCTTGACCGCTATCCAGTGATCTACTCCTAGATTACTTTGGTACCTCCTTGCTAAACTAATAGCAAGGCACACATCAGGCCTAGTACACAACATTGCATACATGATAGAGCCTATGGCTGAAGCATAGGGAACATCTTTCATTTTCTCTCTATCTTCTGCAAGGTCGAGCATTGAGTCTGACTCAACTTCACACCTTGAAATACAGGCAAGAACCATTTCATTGCTTGATCCATTTTGAACTTCTTCAAAACTTTATCAAGGTATGTGCTTTGTGAAAGTCCAATTAAGCGTCTTGATCTATCTCTATAGATCTTGATGCCCAATATATAAGAAGCTTCACCAAGGTCTTTCAGTTAAAAACTTTTATTCAAGTATCCTTTTATGCTATCCAGAAATTCTATATCATTTCCAATCAACAATATGTCGTCCACATATAATATCAGAAATGCTACAGAGCTCCCACTCACTTTCTTGTAAATACAGCTCCAAAAGTCAGTATAAAACCATATACTTTGATCACGCTATCAAAATTTTTATTCCAACTCCGAGAGGCTTGCACCAGTCCATAAATGGATCGCTGGAGCTTGCACACTTTGTTAGCACCTTTTGGATCGACAAAACCTTGTGGTCGCATCATATACATCTCTTCTTCCAGAAATCCATTTAGTAATGCAGTTTTGACATCCATTTGCCAAATTTCATAATCATAAAATGCGGCAATTGCTAACATGATTCGGACAGACTTAAGCATCGCTACGGGTGAGAAAGTCTCATCGTAGTCAACCCCTTGAACTTGTCGAAAACCTTTCCCAACAAGTCGAGATTTCTAGACAGTAACATTACCATCAGCGTCAGTCTTCTTCTTAAAGATCCATTTATTCTCGATGGCTTGCCGATCATCAGGCAAGTCAACCAAAGTCCACACTTTGTTCTCATACATGGATCCCATCTCAGATTTCATGGCCTCTAGCCACTTTGCTGAATCTGGGCTCATCATCGCTTCCTCATAGTTCATAGGTTCATCATGGTCAAGTAACATGACCTCCAGAATAGGATTACCATATCACTCTGGTGTGGATCTTACTCTGGTGGACCTACGAGGTTCGGTAGTAACTTGATCGGAAGTTTCATGAACAATATCATTAGCTTCCTCACTAATTGGTGTAGGCGTCATAGGAACCGGTTTCTATGATGAACTACTTTCCAATAAGGGAGCAGGTACAGTTACCTCATCAAGTTCTACTTTCCTCCCACTCACTTCTTTCGAGAGAAACTCCTTCTCTAGAAAGGATCCATTCTTAGAAACGAATGTCTTGCCTTCGGATCTGTGATAGAAGGTGTACCCAACAATTTCCTTTGGGTATCCTATGAAGACACATTTCTCTGATTTGGGTTCGAGCTTATCAGGTTGAAGCTTTTTCACATAAGTATCGGAGCCCCAAACTTTAAGGAATGACAACTTTGGTTTCTTACCAAACCACAGTTCATAAGGCGTCGTCTCAACAGACTTTGATGGTGCCCTATTTAACGTGAATGCAGCCATCTCTAAAGCATAACCCCAAAATGATAGCGGTAAATCAGTAAGAGACATCATAGATCGCACCATATCTAGTAAAGTATGATTACGATGTTCGAACACATCATTACGTTGTGGTGTTCCTGGTGGCGTGAGTTGTGAAACTATTCCGCATTGTTTCAAATGTAGACCAAACTCGTAACTCAAATATTCTCCTCCATGATCAGATTGTAGAAACTTTATTTTCTTGTTACGATGATTTTCCACTTCACTCTGAAATTCTTTGAACTTTTCAAATGTTTCAACTTATGTTTCACTAAGTAGATATACCCATATTTGCTCAAATCATCTGTGAAGGTGAGAAAATAAGGATACCCGCCGCGAGCTTCAATATTCATCGGACCACATACATCAGTATGTATGATTTCCAATAAATCTGTTGCTCGCTCCATTGTTTTGGAGAACGGCATTTTAGTCATCTTCCCCATAAGGCATGGTTCACAAGTACCAAGTGATTCATAATCAAGTGATTCCAAAAGTCCATCAGTGTGGAGTTTCTTCGTGCGCTTTACACCAATATGACCCAAACGGCAGTGCCACAAATAAGTTGCACTATCATTATCAACTCTGCATCTTTTGGCTTCAACTTTATGAATATGCGTATCACTACTATCGAGATTCAACAAAAATAGACCACTCTTCAAGGGTGCATGACCATAAAAGACATTACTCATATAAATAGAACAACCATTATTCTCATATTGAAATAAATAACCATCTCACATTAAACAAAATCCAGATATAATGTTCATGCTCAACACTGGCACCAAATAAAATTTATTTAGGTCCAAAACTAATCCTGAAGGTAGATGTAGAGGTAGCGTGCCGACAGCGATCACATCGACTTTGGAACCATTTCCCACGCGCATCGTCACCTCGTCCTTAGCTAGTCTTCGCTTAATCCGTAGTCCCTGTTTCGAGTTGCAAATATTAGCAACAGAACCAGTATCAAATACCTAGGTGCTACTGCGAGCTCTGGTAAGGTACACATCAATAACATGTATATCACATATACCTTTGTTCACCTTGCCATCCTTCTTATCCGCCAAATACTTGGGGCAGTTCCACTTCCAGTGTCCAGACTTGGGTTTCTTCTCTTGAGCAGCAACTTGTTTGCCGTTCTTCTTGAAGTTACCCTTCTTCTTCCCTTTACCCTTTTTCTTGAAACTGGTGGTCTTGTTGACCATCAACACTTGATGCTCCTTCTTGATTTCTACCTCCGCAGCCTTTAGCATTGCGAAGAGCTCGGGAATTGTCATATTCATCCCTTGCATATTATAGTTCATCATGAAGCTCTTGTAGCTTGGTTGCAGTGATTGAAGAATTCTGTCAATAACACTATCATCCGGAAGATTAACTCCCAGTTGAATCAAGTGATTGTTATACCCAGACATTTTGAGTATATGTTCACTGATAGAACTATTCTCCTCCATCTTACAGCTGTAGAACTTATTGGAGACTTCATATCTCTCAATTCGGGCATTTGCTTGAAATATTAACTTCAACTCCTGGAACATCTCATATGTTCCATGACGTTCAAAACGTCGTTGAAGTCCCGGATCTAAGCCGTAAAGCAGGGCACACTGAACTATCGAGTAGTCATCAGCTTTGCTCTGCCAAACATTCAAAACGTCTGCAGTTGCATCTGTAGCAGGCCTGGCACCCAGCGGTGCTTCCAGGACGTAATTCTTCTGTGCAGCAATGAGGAGAATCCTCAAGTTACGGACCCAATCCGTTTAATTGCTACCATCATATTTCAACTTTGCTTTCTCAAGGAACGCATTAAAATTCAACGGAACAACAACATCGGCCATCTATCTACAACAACATAGACAAGCAAAATACTATCTGTTGGGGAACGTTGCAGAAAATAAAAAAATTCTATGCTTCACCAAGATCAATCTATGGAGTCATCTAGCAACGAGAGAGAGAAGTGCATCTACGTACCGTTGTAGATCATGCGTGGAAGCGTTCAAGAGAACGGGGTTGAGGGAGTCGTACTCGTCGTAATCCAAATCACCGAAGATCCTAGTGCCGAACGGACGGCACCTCCACGTTCAACACACGTACGGTTGGGGAAGACGTCTCCTCCTTATTGATCCAGCAAGGGGGAGGGAGAGGTTGATGGAGATCCAGCAGCATGACAGCGTGGTGGTGGAAGTAGCAGCGATCTTGGCAGGGCTTCGCCAAGCTCTACGAGAGGGAGAGGTGTTGCGGAGGGAGAGGGAGGCGCCAGGAGCAAGGGTGCGCAGCCCTCCCTCCCCCCTCTTTATATAGGGGCCCTGGGGGGCGCCGGCCCCCTGGAGATCCCATCTCAAGGGGGGGCGGCGGCCAAGGGGGGGACTTGCCCCCCAAGTCAAGTGGGGCGCCCCCCCACCCCTAGGGTTTCCAACCCTAGGCGCAGGGGAGGCTGAAGGGGGGCGCACCATCCCACCAGGGGCTGGTTCCTCTCCCCACTTCAGCCCATGGGGACCTCCGGGATAGGTGGCCCCACACGGTGGACCCTCAGGACCCTTCCGATGGTCCCGGTATATTACCGGTGACCCCCAAAACTTTCCCGATAGCCGAAACTAGACTTCCTATATATAATTCTTCACCTCCGGACCATTCCGGAACTCCTCGTGACGTCCGGGATCTCATCCGGGACTCCGAACAACTTTCGGGTTATCGCATACTTATATCTCTACAACCCTAGCGTCACCGAACCTTAAGTGTATAGACCCTACGGGTTCGAGAGACACGCGGACATGACTGAGACGACTCTCCGGCCAATAACCAACAGCGGGATCTGGATACCCATGTTGGATCCCACATGCTCCTCGATGATCTCATCGGATGAACCACAATGTTGAGGATTCAAGTAATCCCGTATACAATTCCCTTTGTCAATCAGTACATTACTTGCCCGAGATTTGATCGTCGGTATCCCAATACCTCGTTCAATCTTGTTACAGGCAAGTCACTTTACTCGTACCGTAATGCATGATCCCGTGACCAAACACTTGGTCAAATTGAGCTCATTATTATGATGCATTACCGAGTGGGCCCTGAGATACCTCTCTGTCATACGGAGTGACAAATCCTAGTCTCGATCCGTGTCAACCCAACAGACACTTTTGAAGATTCCTGTAGTATACCTTTATAGCCACCCAGTTATGTTGTGACGTTTGGTACACCCAAAGCACTCCTACGGCATCCGGGAGTTACATGATCTCATGGTCTAAGGAAATGATACTTGACATTAGAAAAGCTCTAGCAAACGAACGACACAATCTTGTGCTATGCTTAGGATTGGGTCTCATCCATCACATCATTCTCCCAATGATGTGATCCCGTTATCAATGACATCCAATGTCCATGATCAGGAAACCATGACCATCTATTGATAAACGAGCTAGTCAACTAGAGGCTTACTAGGGACATGTTGTGCTCTATGTATTCACACATGTATTATGATTTACGGATAACACAATTATAGCATGAATAAAAGACAATTACCATGAACAAGGAAATATAATAATAACCATTTTATTATTGCCTCTAGGGAATATTTCCAATAGTCTCCCACTTGCACTAGAGTCAATAATATAGTTACATTGTGATGAATCGAACACCCATAGAGTTCCGGTGTTGATCATGTTTTGCTCGCGGAAGAGGTTTAGTCAACGGATCTGCGATATTCAGATCCGTATGCACTTTGCAAATATCTATGTCTCCATCTTGAACATTTTCACGAATGGAGTTGAAGCGACGCTTGATGTGCCTGGTCTTCTTGTGAAACCTGGGCTCCTTGGCAAGGGCAATAGCTCCAGTGTTGTCATAGAAGAGTGTGATCGGCCCCGATGCATTAGGTATGACTCCTAGGTCGGTGATGAACTCCTTCACCCAGATTGCCTCATGCGCTGCCTCTGAAGCTGCCATGTACTCCGCTTCACATGTAGATCCCTCCACGACGCTTTGCTTGCAACTGCACTAGCTTACTGCCCCACCATTCAAAATATACACGTATCTGGTTTGTGACTTAGAGTCATCCAGATCTGTGTCGAAGCTAGTGTCGACGTAACCCTTTCCGATGAGCTCTTCGTCACCTCCATATACGAGAAACATATCCTTAGTCCTTTTCAGGTACTTCAGGATATTCTTGACCGATGTCCAATGTTCCATGCCGGGATTACTTTGGTACCTTCCTACCAAACTTACGGCAAGGTTTACATCAGGTCTGGTACACAGCATGGCATACATGATAGACCCTATGGCCGAGGCATAGGGGACGACACTCATCTCTTCTCTATCTTCTGTCGTGGTCGGACATTGAGCCGAGCTCAATTTCACACCTTGCAATACAGGCAAGAACCCCTTCTTGGACTGCTCCATATTGAACTTCTTCAATATCTTATCAAGGTATGTGCTTTGTGAAAGACCTATGAGGCGTCTTGATCTATCTCTATAGATCTTGATGCCTAATATGTAAGAAGCTTCTCCAAGGTCCTTCATTGAAAAACACTTATTCAAGTAGGCCTTAATGATGTCCAAAAGTTCTATATCATTTCCCATCAAAAGTATGTCATCCACATATAATATGAGAAATGCTACAGAGCTCCCACTCACTTTCTAGTAAACGCAGGCTTCTCCATAAGTCTGCATAACCCCAAACACTTTAATCATTTCATTAAAGCGAATGTTCCAACTCCGAGATGCTTGCACCAGCCCATAGATGGAGCGCTGGAGCTTGCATACCTTGTTAGCATTTTTAGGATCGACAAAACCCTCCAGCTGCATCATATACAGTACTTCCTTAAGATGGCCGTTAAGGAATGCCGTTTTGACGTCCATTTGCCATATCTCATAATCATAGTATGCGGCAATTGCTAACATGATTCGGACGGACTTCAGCTTTGCTACGGGAGAGAAAGTCTCATCGTAGTCAACCCCTTGAACTTGTCGATAACCCTTAGCGACAAGTCGGGCTTTATAGATGGTAACATTACCATCCGCGTCCGTCTTCTTCTTAAAGATCCATTTGTTTTCTATCGCTCGCCGATCATCGGGCAAGTCTGCCAAAGTCCATACTTTGTTTTCGTACATGGATCCTATCTCGGATTGCATGGCTTCAAGCCATTTGTTGGAATCTGGGCCTGCCATTGCTTCTTCATAGTTCGAAGGTTCACCGTTGTCTAACAACATGATTTCCATGACAAGGTTGCCATACCACTCTGGTGTGGAACGTGTCCTCGTGGACCTATGAAGTTCAGTAGTAACTTGATCCGAAGTACCTTGATCATCATCATTAGTTTCCTCTCTAGTCAGTGCAGGCACCACAGGAACATCTTCCTGAGCTGCGCTTCTTTCAAGAGGTAGTACTTCATCAAGTTCCACTTTCCTCCCACTTGCTTCTTTCGACAGAAACTCTTTCTCCAGAAAGGACCCGTTCTTGGCAACAAAGATCTTGCCTTCGGATCTGAGGTAGAAGGTATACCCAATGGTTTCCTTAGGGTATCCTATGAAGACGCATTTTTCCGACTTGGGTTCGAGCTTTTCAGGTTGAAGTTTCTTGACATAAGCATCGCATCCCCAAACTTTTAGAAACAACAGCTTAGGTTTCTTCCCAAACCATAATTCATACGGTGTCGTCTCAACAGATTTAGACGGTGCCCTATTTAAAGTGAATGTAGCTATCTCTAGAATGTATCCCCAAAATGATAGCGGTAAATCGGTGAGTGACATCATAGATCGCACCATATCCAATAGAGTGTGATTATGATGTTCGGACACACCGTTACGCTGAGGTGTTCCAGGCGGCGTGAGTTGTGAAACGGTTCCACATTTCCTTAAGTGCATACCAAATTCATGACTTAAATATTCTCCCCCATGATCTGATCATAAGAACTTTATCTTTCAGTCACGTTGATTCTCTACCTCATTTTGAAATTCCTTGAACTTTTCAAAGGTCTCAGACTTGTGTTTCATCAAGTAGACATACCCATATCTACTCAAGTCGTCAGTGAGAGTGAGAACATAACGATATCCTCCGCAAGCCTCAACGCTCATTGGACCACACACATCAGTATGTATGATTTCCAATAAGTTGGTTTCTCGCTCCATTGTTCCGGAGAACGGAGTCTTGGTCATTTTGCCCATAAGGCATGGTTCGCACGTGTCAAATGATTCGTAATCAAGAGACTCCGAAAGTCCATCAGCATGGAGCTTCTTCATGCGTTTGACACCAATGTGACCAAGGTGGCAGTGCGACAAGTATGTGGGACTATCGTTATCAACTTCACATCTTTTGGTATTCACACTATAAATATGTGTAACATCACGTTCGAAATTCATTAAGAATAAACCATTGACCAGCAGGGCATGACCATAAAACATATCTCTCATATAAATAGAACAACCATTATTCTCGGATTTAAATGAGTAGCCATCTCGCATTAAACGAGGTCCAGATACAATGTTCATGCTCAAAGCTGGCACTAAATAACAATTATTGAGGTTTAAAACTAATCTCGTAGGTAAATGTAGAGGTAGCGTGCCGACGGCGATCACATCGACCTTGGAACCATTCCTGACGCGCATCGTCACCTCGTCCTTCGCCAGTCTCTGCTTATTACGCGGCTCCTATTTTGATTTACAAATATGAGCAACCGCACCGGTATCAAATACCCAGGAGCTACTACGAGTACTGGTAAGGTACACATCAATTACATGTATATCACATATACCTTTAGTGTTGCCGGCCTTCTTGTCCGCTAAGTATTTGGGGCAGTTCCGCTTCCAGTGTCCCTTTCCCTTACAATAAAAGCACTCAGTCTGAGGCTTGGGTCCATTCTTTGGCTTCTTTCCAGCAGCTGGCTTACCGGGCACGGCAACTCACTTGCCGTCCTTCTTGAAGTTCTTATTACCCTTGCCTTTCTTGAAACTAGTGGTTTTATTGACCATCAACACTTGATGTTCCTTTTTGATTTCCACCTCTGCTGATTTCAGCATTGAAAATACTTCAGGAATAGTTTTCACCATCCCCTGCATATTGAAGTTCATCACAAAGCTCTTGTAGCTAGGTGGGAGCGACTGAAGGATTTTGTCAATGACCGCCTCGTCCGGGAGGTTAATGTCTAGCTGGGACAAGCGGTTGTGCAACCCAGACATTTTGAGTATGTGCTCACTGATAGAACTATTTTCCTCCATCTTACAACTATAGAACTTGTCGGAGACTTCATATCTCTCGACCTGGGCATGAGCTTGGAAAACCATTTTCAGCTCTTCGAACATCTCATATGCTCCGTGTTGCTCAAAACGCTTTTGGATCCCCGGTTCTAAGCTGTAAAGCATGCTGCACTGAACGAGGGAGTAATCATCAGCATGTGACTGCCAAGTGTTCATAACTTCTTGGTTCTCTGGGATGGGTGCTTCACCTAGAGGTCCTTCTAGGACATATGCTTTCTTGGCAGCTATGAGGATGATCCTCAGGTTCTGGACCCAGTCCGAATAGTTGCTGCCATCATCTTTCAGCTTGGTTTTCTCTAGGAAGGCGTTGAAGTTGAGGTTGACATGAGCGTTGGCCATTTGATCTACAAGACATTTTGCGAAGGTTTTTAGACTAAGTTCATGATAATTAAGTTCATCTAATCAAATTATTTAATGAACTCCCACTTAGATTAGACATCTCTCTAGTCATCTAAGTGATACATGATCCGACTCAACTAGACCGTGTCCGATCATCACGTGAGACGGACTAGTCATCATCGGTGAACATCTCCATGTTGATCGTATCTTCCATACGACTCATGTTCGACCTTTCGGTCTCTTGTGTTCCGAGGCCATGTCTATACATGCTAGGCTCGTCAAGTCAACCTAAGTGTTTTGCATGTGTAAATCTGTCTTACACCCGTTGTATGTGAACGTTAGAATCTATCACACCCGATCATCACATGGTGCTTCGAAACAACGAACTTTCGCAATGGCGCACAGTTAGGGGGAACACTTTCTTGAAATTATTATAAGGGATCATCTTATTTACTACCATCATACTAAGCAAATAAGAAGCAAAACATGATAAACATCACATGCAATCAAATAGTGACATGATATGGCCAATATCATATTGCTCCCTTGATCTCCATCTTCGGGGCGCCATGATCATCGTCGTCACCGGCATGACACCATGATCTCCATCATCATGATCTCCATCATCGTGTCTTCATGAAGTTGTCATGCCAACGATTACTTCTACTTCTATGGCTAACGTGTTTAGCAATAAAGTAAAGTAATTTACATGGCGTTATTTAATGACACGCAGGTCATACAAAAAATAAAGACAACTCCTATGGCTCCTGCCGGTTGTCATACTCATCGACATGCAAGTCGTGATTCCTATTACAAGAACATGATCAATCTCATACATCACATATATTTCATTCATCACATCCTTTTGGCCATATCACATCACAAGGCATATGGTGCAAAAACAAGTTAGACGCCCTCTAATTGTTGTTGCATGTTTTTACGTGGCTTCTATAGGTTTCTAGCAAGGATGTTTCTTACCTACGTAAAACCACAACGTGATATGCCAATTTCTATTTACCCTTCATAAGGACCATTTTCATCGAATTCGATCCGACTAAAGTGGGAGAGACAGACACCCGCTAGCCACCTTATGCAACTAGTGCATGTCAGTCGGTGGAACCTATCTCACGTAAGCGCACGTGTAAGGTCGGTCTGGGCCGCTTCATCCCACGATGCCGCCGAAACAAGATAAGACTAGTAGTGGCAAGAAAATTGACAACATCTACGCCCACAACAAGATTGTGTTCTACTCGTGCATAGAAACTACGCATAGACCTAGCTCATGATGCCACTGTTGGGGAACATTGCAGAAAATAAAAAAATTACAATTCACCAAGATCAATCTATGGAGTCATCTAGCAACGAGAGAGAGGAGTGCATCTACATACCCTTGTAGATCACGCGCGGAAGCATTCAAGAGAACGGGGTTGAGGGAGTCGTACTCGTCCTGATCCAAATCACCGAAGATCCTAGTGCCGAACGGACGGCACCTCCGCGTTCAACACACGTACGGTTGGGGAAGACGTCTCCTCCTTATTGATCCAGCAAGGGGGAGGGAGTAGTTGATGGAGATCCAGCAGCACAACGGCGTGGTGGTCGAAGTAGCAGCGATCTCGGCAGGGCTTCGCCAAGCTCTACGAGAGGGAGAGGTGTTGCGGAGGGAGAGGGAGGCGCCAGGAGCAGGGGTGCGTAGCCCTCCCTCCGCCCTCTTTATATAGGGGCCCTTGGGGGGGCACCGCCCCCCTGGAGATCCCATCTCAAGGGGGGGGTGCGGCCAAGGGGGGGACTGGCCCCCCAAGTCAAGTGGGGCGCCCCCCACCCCTAGGGTTTCCAACCCTAGGCGCAGGGGAGGCCCAAGGGGGGCGCAACAGCCCACCAGGGGCTGGTTCCCCTCCCCACTTCAGCCCATGGGGCCCTCTAGGATAGGTGTCCCCACCCGGTGGACCCCCGGGACCCTTCCGGTGGTCCCGGTACAATACCGGTGACCCCCGAAACTTTCCCGATGGCCGAAACTGGACTTCCTATATACAATTCTTCACCTCCGGACCATTCCGGAACTCCTCATGACGTCCGGGATCTCATCTGGGACTCCAAACAACTTTCGGGTTACCACATACTTATATCTCTACAACCCTAGCGTCACCGAACCTTAAGTGTGTAGACCCTACGGGTTCGGGAGACACGCGGACATGACCGAGACGACTCTCTGGCCAATAACCAATAACGGGATCTGGATACCCATGTTGGCTCCCACATGCTCCTCGATGATCTCATTGAATGAACCATGATGTCGAGGATTCAAGTAATCCCGTATACAATTCCCTTTGTCAATCGGTACGTTACTTGCCCGAGATTCGATCGCCGGTATCCCAATACCTTGTTCAATCTCGTTACCGGCAAGTCACTTTACTCGTACCGTAATGCATGATCCCGTGACCAAACACTTGGTCACATTGAGCTCATTATGATGATGCATTACCGAGTGGGCCTAGACATACCTCTCCGTCATACAGAGTGACAAATCCCAGTCTCGATCCGTGTCAACCCAACAGACACTTTCGGAGATACCTATAGTATACCTTTATAGCCACCCAGTTATGTTGTGACGTTTGGTACACCCAAAGCACTCATACGGCATCCGCGAGTTACACGATCTCATGGTCTAAGGAAATGATACTTGACATTGGAAAAGCTCTAGCAAACGAACTACATGATCTTGTGCTATGCTTAGGATTGGGTCTCGTCCATCACATCATTCTCCCAATGATGTGATCCCGTTATCAATGACATCCAATGTCCATGGTCAGGAAACCGTGACCATCTATTGATAAACGAGCTAGTCAACTAGAGGCTTACTAGGGACATGTTGTGGTCTATGTATTCACACATGTATTACAATTTCCGGATGACACAACTATAGCATGAATAAAAGACAATTACCATGAACAAGGAAATATAATAATAACCATTTTATTATTGCCTCTAGGGCATATTCCCAACACTATCAGGTACTAAGTTCATGATAAATTTAAGTTCAATTAATCATATTACTTAAGAACTCCCACTTTGATAGACATCTCTCTAATCATCTAAGTGATCACGTGATCCAAATCAACTAAACCATAACCGATCATCCCGTGAAATGGAGTAGTTTTCAATGGTGAACATCACTATGTTGATCATATCTACTATATGATTCACGCTCAACCTTTCGGTCTCAGTGTTTCGAGGCCATATCTGCATATGCTAGGATCTTTAAGTTTAACCTGAGTATTCTGCGTGTGCAAAACTGGCTTGCACCCGTTGTGGATGAATGTAGAGCTTATCAGACCCGATCATCACGTGGTGTCTCGGCACGAAGAACTTTGGCAATGGTGCATACTCAGGGAGAACACTTTTACCTTGAAATTTAGTGAGAGATCATCTTATAATGCTACCATCGATCAAAGAAAAATGGGTTATTTAAATCTATGCCCCTCGTCTCTTGGTTGTGCTCACTTTTCCCCATCCGTTAACTTTTTACTCACTTTTCCCCAGGACTCAAAATTTTTGCCTTCACATTTTCCTCACTTTTGCCCCTGAAAAGTTGCTCAAAACCAAGGCAAAATGAGCGAGTGGGGAAAACTGAGCACAACTAAGGAATTGGGGGCACAGATGAAAAATAAGATGCATAACGGATAAACATCACATGCAATCAATATAAATGATATGATATGGCCATCATCATCATGTGCTGGTGATATCCATCTCTAAAGCACCGTCATGATCACCATTGTCACCGGCGCGACACCTTGATCTCCATCGTAGCATCATTGTCGTCTTGCCAACTATTTCTTCTACGACTATTGCTACCGTTTAGTGATAAAGTGAAGCAATTACAGGGCGATTGCATTGCATACCATAAAGCGACAACCATATGGCTCCTGCCAGTTGCCGATAACTCTGTTACAAAACATGATCATCTTATACAATAAAACTTAGCATCATGTCTTGACCATATCACATCACATCATGCCCTGCAAAAACAAGTTAGACGTCCTCTACTTTGTTGTTGCAAGTTTTACGTGGCTACTACGGGTTGAGCAAGAACCGTTCTTACCTACGCATCAAAACCACAACGATATTTCGTCAAGTTAGTGCTATTTTAACCTTATCAAGGACCGGGCGTAGCCACACTTGGTTCAACTAAAGTTGGAGAAACTGACACCCGCCAACCACCTATGTGCAAAGCACATCAGTAGAACTAGTCTCGCGTAAGCGTACGCGTAATGTCGGTCCGAGATGCTTCATCCAACAATACCGCCGAACCAAAGTATGACATGCTGGTAAGCAGTATGACTTGTATCGCCCAAAACTCACTTGTGTTCTACTCGTGCATATAACATCTATGCATAAACCTGGCTCGGATGCCACTGTTGGGTAATGTAGTAATTTCAAAAAAAATCCTACGCACACACAAGATCATGGTGATGCATAGCAATGAGAGGGGAGAGTGTTGTCCACGTACCCTCGTAGACCAAAAGTGGAAGCGTTAGCACAACGCGGTTGATGTAGTCGTATGTCTTCACAATCCGACCGATCCATGTACCGAACGTACGACACCTCCGAGTTCAGCACACGTTCAGCTCGATGATGTCCCACGAACTCCGATCCAACAGAGCTTTGCGGGAGAATTCCATCAGCATGACAGCGTGATGACGGTGTTGATGATGCTACCGACGCAGAGCTTCGCCTACGCACCGCTACGATATTACTGAGGTGGAATATGGTGGAGGGGGGCACCGCACACGGCTGGGAGAGATCAACAGATCAACTTGTGTGTTTACAGGTGCCCTCCTGCCCCCGTATATAAAGGAGCAAGGGGGAAGAGGCGGCCGGCCAAGGAGGGCAAACCAAGGGGGGAGTCCTACTCCCACCGCGAGTAGGACTCCTCCTTTCCTTGTTGGAGTAGGAGAAGGGAAGGAAGGGAGAGAGGAGGAGAAGGAAAGAAGGGGAGCGCCGCCCTCCCCCCTCCTTGTCCAATTCGGACTAGAGGGGGACGGGGCGCGCGGCTGCCCTGGCCGCCCCTCCTCTTCTCCCACCAAGGCCCATTAGGCCCAATATACTCCCCGGGGGGTTCGAGTAACCCCCCGGCACTCCGGTAAATGTCTGAAACCTCCCGAAACACTTCCGGTGTTCGAACATAGTCATCCAATATATCGATCTTTACATCTCGACCATTTCGAGACTCCTCGTCATGTCCGTGATCATATCCGAGACTCCGAACTACCTTCGGTACATCAAAACACAAAAACTCATAATACCGATCGTCACCGAACTTTAAGCGTGCAGACCCTATGGGTTTGAGAACTATGTAGACATGACCGAGACACGTCTCCGGTCAATAACCAATAGCAGAACCTGGATGCTCATATTGGTTCCCACATATTCTACGAAGATCTTTATCGGTCAAACCGCATAACTACATACGTTGTTCCCTTTGTCATTGGTATGTTACTTGCCCGAGATTCGATCGTCGGTATCTCAATACCTAGTTCAATCTCGTTACCGGCAAGTCTCTTTACTCGTTATGTAATGCATCACCCCGCAACTAACTCATTAATCACATTGCTTGCAAGGCTTATAGTGATGTGCATTACCGAGAGGGCCCAGAGATACCTCTCCAATAATCGGAGTGAAAAATCCTAATCTTGAAATACATCAACTCAACAAGTACCTTCGGAGACACCTGTAGAGCACCTTTATAATCACCCAGTTACGCTGTGACATTTGGTAGCACACAAAGTGTTCCTCCGATAAGCGGGAGTTACATAATCTCATAGTCATAGGAACATGTATAAGTCATGAAGAAAGCAATAGCAACATACTAAACGATCAAGTGCTAAGCTAACGGAATGGGTCGAGTCAATCACATAATTCTTCTAATGATGTGATCTCATTGATCAAATGATAACTCATATCTATGGTTAGGAAACTCAACCATCTTTGATCAATGAGCTAGTCAAGTAGAGGCATACTAGTGACAATATGTTTGTGTATGTATTCACACATGTATTATATTTCCGGTTAATACAATTCTAGGATGAATAATAAACATTTATCATGATATGAGTAAATAAATAATAACTTTATTGTTGCCTCTAGGGAATATTTCCTTCACTTCATATCTCAAAACAATCATAAAGAACCAAACTTCTCATAGTATTCAATGCACTTTATATGAAAGTTTTTATTATACCCATCTTGGATGCCCATCATATCAGGACTAATTCTATAACCAAAGAAAATTGCCATGCTGTTCTAAACGACTCTCAAAATAATATAAGTGAAGCATGAGAGATCAATATTTTCTATAAAATAAAACCACAATTGTGCTCTAAAAAGATATAAGTGAAGCACTAGAGCAATATTGTCTAGCTCAAAAGATATAAGTGAAGCACATAGAGTATTCTAATAAATTGTGATTCATGCGTGTCTCTCCCAAAAGGTGTGTACAGAAAATATGATTGTGGTAAACTAAAAATCAAAGACTCAAATCATACAAGACGCTCCAAGAAAAAACATATCATGTGGTGAATAAAAATATAGCCTCAAGTAAAGTTATCGATAGACGAATACGAAAGAGGGGATGCCTTCCGGGGCATCCCCAATCTTAGGATTTTGGTTGTCCTTGAATTTTACCTTGGGGTGCCTTGGGCATCCCCAATCTTAGGCCCTTTCCCGTCCTTATTCCAAAATCCATCAAATCTTTACCCAGAAACATGAAAACTTCACAACACAAAACTTCAGCAAAAAATCTCATGAGCTTCGTTAGTATAAGAAAATAAACCACCACTTTAAGGTACTGTAATGTCAAGACCCCGACTCAATGCCACATCGATCTAGCATGTAACACCTCATATCACTTTGTGGCCTCACGCACGGTATTCCCACGGGTGTCGCCTTACCCTTGCCCGGGACCGTTTGCGCCTTTTGGCACACGTATATGACAGTGTCGCTAGCATCCATATGATAAGGAGCCCGGGCTGACATGGCTAGTCGTAAACCCAAAGTGGCACAGACTTACAGGGACAGGCATCCATGACCCAGCATCAAACGTGTCAGTCATCAGCGAGTGAATCCAGGCTGTAGCACTGGGCTAGCAGGACTCGGGCGAACCGGGCTGTAGCGGGCTAACAGGACTCCGGTATTCATCGCGTGACATTTCCCCGAAGGGACAGATACAGGACCAAAGAAGGACACATGCCGGCCAACCTAAGTGTTCCGGAGCAGTAGCAAGCTACCATGGCTCGGTGGAAACACTAGGAGACATTTCCTGGTAAGAGAGGCTAGTAAAGATAAACAACTAGATAGTCAGATCCCACACATACCAAGCATTACAATAACATACACACAATATGCTGGATATGTGCAATACAACATGGCATCACAAAATGACTCTATGACTTAAGTAGTTTATTCAATAGGCTCCGAGGAGCGAGACATTACAATCATGGGTCTCATGACCCAACACTCACAGCATACAAGTCAAAGCACAAGCGGAAGCTCAACATGTCTGAGTACAGACATCTACAAATGAAAAAGGCTGAGAAGCCTGACTATCTACCAGATCCTGCCGAGGGCACAAGATCGTAGCTGAGGTAACAAGCTAAACGTCGAAGTCCACGTGGAACTACTAGTGAGACTGAAGTCTCTCTGCAAAAACATAAATTAAGCAATGTGAGTACAAATGTACCCAGCAAGACTTACATCAGATCTAACTACGTATGCATCATTGTCAACAAAGGGGATGGTGGGGTTTAACTACAGCAAGCCAGCCTTGACTCGGTGGCTATCCTGAACTACGACTGCAAGTAACTCTTTTGAGGTGGCGCACACGAGTCCACATATTCACCATATCAATACACCACTATGGATCCACTCCCGTCTCCCTACGAGAACGCCATCCATAGCACTCACGCTTATCTTGCGTATTTTAGGGTATCCACTTTCACTTGTCTATGAACTGTACAAGGGGTCCAAGTTTCCATATCCGAGGAATCCGACTATTCGAATAGATAATGATAACCCTGCAGGGGTGTACTTCTTCACACACGCTTTCACCACTTATCGCCCTGTACACGTCATGTACCTCAGCAACCTTCAAGCGGAAGCCGGGCGGGGGAGTCGGCCACGACCTGACTAACCGAACAAGTCTCTAGTCCAGGTTTATCGCCTATTCGGGTTCCATCCGCAAGGAGATCCGGCCGGGGTGTCGCTCACGGCCCCAAACGATGTGAGCAGGGTTCCCAAGCCCACCATCCGGGTGCCACTTGGTACATCGTGCCACTGTGCCTAGTCTGTCCCAAGCCCACCTGTACCGGGTGCCACTTGGTAGACTACTAACACTACCTACAAACACCAGAAACTAGTTGCAACTCCTGGACAGAGATCAAGTTGATTAATAAGTCGAGAGAGCTTGGAGCGCCCGGAGCCCAATGTGTGGTAGTAACTGATCATGGATCACAAACACAGAACTCAGTTCCTGAGGACGGCTGCAATGAGACAACCCACCATGTACTCCTACATGGCCTCTCACCGCTACCTTTACCAAATCGTGTTCACACACTTAGTTCACACACAGTAGGACATGTTCACACACCTCTGATTCATCCCCGATGAATCAGACCTGACTCAACTCTAAGCAGTAGCAGGCATGACAAACAAGCATGAATGAGTAGGCACAACAGGGCTCAAACAACTCCTACTCATGCTAGTGGGTTTCATCTATTTACTGTGGCAATGACAGGTCATGCAAAGGATAAAGGGGTTCAGCTACCGCAGCAAGTAACAAATATGTCGTTGTTGTCCTAATGCAGTAAAAGAGAGCAGGAGCGAGAGAGTGGGATTTTATCGGAATGAACAAGGGGGTTTTGCTTGCCTGGCACTTCTGAAGATAGTATAGCTCTTCATCGGTGTCATCGAACTCATCGTCGATATCACGTCTATCGAGAGGGGGCAATCACCGGCAACTGAGGAAAAACACAATCAATGCAATCCATAATATGATGCATGAATGTGACATGGCAATATGTTGTGGTTTGTGCTAATGCAACTAAAACCAGATTAAATGAAGTTGGTTTGAATCCAAGATTCAAACTCAAACTCCATATGTGGATATTTAAATGCCATTAATATGATTTGTGCTAAACAGCAGTTATAAGTTGTTCTAACATGCATGAAAATGGTACAGATGGATTCCTTGAATTTTTCTCATAATTTTTCATATATAAATTATTTAATTTGGAGTTACGGTTGAATTTCTATGAATTTTAGAAGTTTATACAATTTTCTAGAATTTCTGAATTATAATAATTCCAGTAATTCATTATTGCGTCAGCCTGACGTCAGTGTGACGTCAGCAGGTCAACAGGGACTGTTCCGGGTCAAACCTGACCAGTGGGGCCCACTGGTCAGTGACTCAGGTGACTAACAGAGTTAATTAACTCTAACTAATCAAATTAATAGCCACGGGGCCCACTGTCAGTGTCAGCAGGGGTTAATTAGTTTAACTAATTCGATTAGTGCTAATCCTAATTAGCTAACAGGGCTGGGCCCACCTGTCATGGACACAGGAGGGGGGTCCCGCCGTGGTCAAAGTGGGTCAAACCCACCGGACTTGGGCCACGACTCGTCGCCGGTGAAGCCCGAGACGGCGGAGGGGATCGGAATTCCTCCTCCGGCGACCAAAACGGCGACTGACGGGCTCTACGCGTAGCTGGTGTGTGCGCGCATCGAATCGTGGCATCCGTTCGTGCTGGGGAGGTCGGATTTGGCGACGGCGGCGAGCGGGGCGGCAGCCGGAGCACGGCGAGGTCGGGGTTGGCGCTAGGGGGCACGGCAGGTCGCACGGGTGGGCGCGCCCGGCTCCTGGAAGAGTGTTGAGCATGTTGCCGTGCTCGGGAGTTAGCTACGGTGGCTCTAGCCTCGTCTGCGTCATCACCGGCGGCGAGGAACTGTCAGCTCCGACAGCCAGGGTGGTTAGAAGGCGCGGACGGGCACGGGGAGAGAGGGGAAATGGACAGGGGCTCACGGTGAGTTCGAAGAGAAGGTCGGCGTCCTCGGGGAGGCAGTGGAGACGGCGAATCGACGGCGGCGGTGGTCGGAGCCCGAGGTGGAAGACGACGGCGATGGCGATGTTCTAGGCCCTCCCGGCTTGCGTGGCTCATCGAAGATGAAGAAGACAACGTGGCGGAGCTTCTGGGCGCGTCGGGATTGCGTGGGGTGGCCAGTGGCCGCGGCTATGGCGAACGGCGGCGACGGCTGCGCTCGGGGCTCACAGGGAAGAGAGGGAAGAGAGAGCCAACGGAGGGGGAGCGGTCCAGAGGGAGAGGGGAGAACGAGGGGAGGATCTGGGTGTCTCCGTGGCATCGTCTAGGAGGGCCGGGGAAGCAGGAGGTGGCGCACGGCGGCGCGCATGGCCGACAGGCAGCTGCCTGCCTGCTCTCGCGGGAGGAAGCAGGTGGCTGGCACAGGCTAGCACAGTGCTGGGCCGGCCAGCGGGCTGCCAGGTGGGCTGCGTCAGGTAAGGTTTTCTCTGCTCTGTTTTATTTTTTTCTTCTGTTTTGTTTTATTTAATTTCGTTTTGCCACTGTTTTGAATTTAAAAATAATTCAAACAATGCCAAAAGCTCCTCTGAATATCTTTATTTTGCTAGATGGACTTTTCCAAAAGCTCATAAAATATTTCAGGGATATTTGAAATTATATTCTAATTATATGAATATAATTCAAATTCAAATAGCTAATGAATTAAATCCAAAGTCCAAAAAATAAATCCTTAAAAATGTTCAATATTTTGGTTGGGACCAGAACCCTTGCCAAAATTATCAAACATTTAAGAAGAGCATTTTGGAACAATGAATGAGATTTTTAGGGTTTTTGCCCTTCTTTTATTTAGGGTTTTGAGGCTTCCAATATTCCTCAATTCAAGTTTCGAAAATATAGACATGATGCACACATGAAGCTAGCCTAGAGCACTACCAGCAGCTAGGGATGTGACAACTCACCCCTACTAAACAAAAATCTCGTCCCGAGATTCGAGCGTAGGGTAAGATGAAGGGGAAACGCAAACTAGTATAATCTTCACGATCCAGGTTACACTTCAAATGAACGTTGATTCAATCACCATCTTTGTCTTGACGTTTAGCTTTGAGAACTCCAACTAGCATGACAGCAAGAGGAAAAGGACAATTCCGGAAGAATTGATCTTCTCGAAGATCAATCAACTTAGGATCAGCTCACAAGATGAGTCATAGCAACATCTCCTGGCTGAGACACGAAGCATACATCTGAAGAAATGGAGTGAGACAGATGACGAGGACTCACTAAGTAGACAACAATTCCACACCTAAGAGGGTGGTGAACGGTTGTCAACGTAGCGAGGAGTTGAGTTGCCATGATACCACAACGAGACACCTTAGGGATGGTGACTCGTAGATATATCCCCTTAGGTGGCAAAAAGAATTACTTTTGATTCCGAGATCATTAAAACTCTTTATACCAGCCTAAGGCAATTCTTGAGTGATCATTTGGAGGGGTTCGGTAGAATGGCATACTCGGACTTGGATGATGTGGATTACCTTGTTGAAGACAACGTAATGGATGAATTTTCTTATCACCGGAAATGGAAGAGACCCATGGTAGAATGGTACATTGGCGGTGCAAGCTGGAAACAAAATGCAAATGCTGGGAATGAGTCTGGTAACTGGGGAAGAACCCAACAATAGAGAGTGAATCCACTGTTTGAAAAGTTATAGCATAACCAAGGAAGCTGAGAGCAATTCAGTTAGTGCCGATGGTAACACCTAACGCTTGTGCGTGCTCTCAAGAACTTGAGCATTTCCATAATCATCAAGGCTTTACCAATACCCGTGTCAAGGATCCCGGCAACACAACATACTACCATGATGAATACCGGTGGAAGATGCAGATGCAAAGGAGGATAACACCTTCTCAGATTTCACCTTAGCGAGGCCAAGGAAACAAAATCTGGATGATCGACCGAGAGACATTTAGCACTCCGCTCCTAATGTTCTCCTTGATGTGCTAGCATATCCCATTCATTGAAATGGTTTGGTAACTAGACATCAAGTAAAAGGTCGGACTTCGGGAACACAAAATCCATAAAGATCAACTACGGAGGTAAATCCTGCGAAATCCTTATGGGGATGTGGCCAATTTCTTCAATCAAGATGCTACAATAATAGGTCTTCCAGCTGGGTGTGTTGGCCATGACATCCACTTTAACGGTTATCGAGGGACCAATATTATAGTTCTTGGGAAATGTTCCAACCATCATATCTGCCTGAGATTCAGACCTGGTTGGTGTCAGAATATTCCAGACTCATCGAGTCTAGGAAGAAAAATGAAAGTTTGCAACATAAATCGACGAGATGACTTTGCGAGATTCTCGGGAAATGAACTACGATAGCAAGCTCCAAAACATGAGCTGGTTCTGCTACACACGTGTGAGCACGCTGTCACAGACAAACATGAACACATGGTAGTCTTATAATAAAACACTACCGAGTTCAGGGGGGAAACCATCATCGAGGATATTGAAGTCTTGTGCACTTAAATTAGACTTCTTTACCTAGAACAAGTCAATCAGTGGCTTGGTGTGCTAGGAACACATATAGAATGGAGGCGGCCAACCTACCAAACCATAGAATACTTCGCACATATGCATGACCAACTTGGGATGATTCCAGAGGAGCAAAAACAACTTTCTCGAATTCACGGCGGCAACTTACATCAAATGCACGTGAATCAAAGGAAGTCACTTCTTTCATCCAACATACACTTCATGAACGGGGCATGAAGAAAATGCTTATACAAGTTTCCAACACTAGCTTAATGTTCAACAAAATCATGGAGGAGATAAGGATGTTGTCAATGGACTCCACAACAATTTATCCAGGTTTCCATATAAGAGGATTTCCATAGTTAAGTGAACACGGTGATAGCATTGGTCAGACCAAAGAATATAATGGTGTATGCTCGAGGAAAACCACGAGTAAGACAACATTACGAGCATCGTTGGTTCTGACTTGATTTGACGATAGTCCACACTCAAATCAAAGGATTGATAAGACAATAGGTCCAGCAACTGACCATAGGGACCAACCAATGAAGATATCATCTTTCTTGAAAACACACCAATACCAGGATATCCCTTTGAAATGAACTAAGTTAGGTAAGCTTTTATCTTCCAACTCTCCAAGTTGTCGTTTAGCTTAACCAACTAGCTCAGAGGTATCCAACACGAGTTCTTGGAGAAAAGGTGGTTTACAGGAATAAACCAACTTGATCACGAGCTCAACATAACAGTCAGGTGACAACCTGGTGATACCTTCGAGAAGATATTCGGAAAATCACGAACCACCGGTATGTTACTAAGCTTGAGAACAATCCTGTTTTTCAGGGAAAACGAGATGATCGAATAAGCGAGGGATTGGCACAATCCTAACTCATTGATCGAAGTGTGCACCAGAAATATGGACTAGGTAGCACGACTAACCTTAGGGTGATGATTCAACAATCAACACGCTAAGAATGAAATTATTGTCCTTTAACTACCAAGCAACAAGGTTGCTAGGAGTATTGATTTCACACATCACGATTCACTTGTCGACATTCCGGTTACAATAACACAGGAACCGAGGAATGAATAATGATGGCAAGAAGTATCACTGTACCAAGAGTTCATAGGGTGGTGTGCAATTCCTATAACATTCCCGATAAAAAGATGGTAATACTCCAAGGTAGAGCAGAATAAAAGCTGGATTAGCAATTTGATCTGCGAAGCACAATTGCTTTGACCCAATCCTAGATATGGATGAGGTACTGGAGTTTGTTTCTCCTAGTCATTCCGGAATAGAATGGCTTGACAGACCACAAGAGTGACAGGCATCGATAAACAAATGCACGCATACTCTTGAGTACCAATTGATAGACGACGGTCAGAAAACAAGTAAAGAGAACAACTCAAAGGAACATATAATTTTCTGAGTTGTGGATGCATAGATTAGTATGTCGAACCAAGTTCAGCATGTTTCTTCCGGATAATCCATGCAGAGAGGTAGGACTGGCAGAGTCACAACATAGAATCGAGAACTCATCAAGAGCTCTGGTTGTGACCTTTTGGTTCAAAGAACTTCTGCCATAAACGGTTCATAGTATTTGGAAGAAGGAAATACCATGGACCTTGAGGACTATCACAAAGGATACTAGTATCCTAAAGGGACTAGCAAACGCTATCAACATGAAGTAAGTAGGGTGAATCTCGGGTTCAAGAACCCAGGAGTAGAATGCCTACTACTAAGTGGCATCACGGGATGCTTTTGGGAATGATGGCTAGAATCATCACACTGGGACACAAATCATGGCTAAATTACTAGATGATCCCCTGAGACACCTAGGGTCATAATACTAGCTCCAACATATATGTGAAGGCTATAAAGTACCTCAACTCACTGATTTGTGTGATTAATCTGACCAAAAGCACATCGGAAACAGGAGGGAGGGATTTGCAAATGCATCCGACTATTTAGAAACCTGGGATGACTCGGACAGCATAACGGCTGTAAATGCTCAAAAATATTTGAGACAATCACAAAAATGGTGGCATAACTACTCAGAAGCACAATATCAAGGTCTCGAGATCAATAATTAACATACAGAGGTAGAAACTGAACTGAGGCTTAATCCAACGATCTTATAAGTCTACGGATTAGTAACACGTGATCCTGATAGAAAGAAGAGATAGCCTAGTTCTTAATCCCCGTAGGAAAGATAAGATGACTCAGATCAGAAGGGCATAAGGTATAAGGAGTAAAAAGAGCCTTACGTTCCATCCCACAATCAATTCCCTTATGTAACTAAAGCATTTCTAGACTCAACTTCGACCAGTTTGGCTTGGTAATCCTACAGGCAGTCAAGCTCTGATACCAATGCTGTCAGGACCCCGACTCAATGCCACATCGATCTAGCATGTAACACCTCATATCACTTTGCGGCCTCACGCACGGTATTCCCACGGGTGTCGCCTTACCCTTGCCCGGGACCGTTTGCGCCTTTTGGCACACGTATATGACAGTGTCGCTAGCATCCATATGATAAGGAGCCCGGGCTGACATGGCTAGTCGTAAACCCAAAGTGGCACAGACTTACAGGGACAGGCATCCATGACCCAGCATCAAACGTGTCGGTCATCAGTGAGTGAATCCAGGCTGTAGCACTGGGCTAGCAGGACTCCGGTGAACCGGGCTGTAGCGGGCTAACAGGACTCCGGTATTCATCGCGTGAAATTTCCCCGAAGGGATAGACACAGGAACGAAGAAGGACACATGTCGGCTAGCCTAAGTGTTCCGGAGCAGTAGCAAGCTACCATGGCTTGGTGGAAACACTAGGAGACATTTTCCGGTAAGAGAGGCTACTAAAGATAAACAACTAGATAGTCAGATCCCACACATACCAAGCATTACAATAACATACACACAATATGTTGGATATGTGCAATACAACATGGCATCACAAAATGACTCTACGACTTAAGTAGTTTATTCAATAGGCTCCGAGGAGCGAGACATTACAATCATGGGTCTCATGACCCAACACTCACAGCATACAAGTCAAAGCACAAGCGGAAGCTCAACATGTCTGAGTACAGACATCTACAAATGAAAAAGGCTGAGAAGCCTGACTATCTACCAGATCCTGCCGAGGGCACAAGATCGTAGCTGAGGTAACAAGCTAAACGTCGAAGTCCACGTGGAACTACTAGTGAGACTGAAGTCTCTCTGCAAAAACATAAATTAAGCAACGTGAGTACAAATGTACCCAGCAAGACTTACATCAGATCTAACTATGTATGCATCATTGTCCACAAAGGGGATGGTGGGGTTTAACTGCAGCAAGCCAGCTTTGACTCGGTGGCTATCCTGAACTACGACTGCAAGTAACTCTTTTGAGGTGGTGCACACGAGTCCACATATTCACCATATCAATACACCACTATGGATCCACTCCCGTCTCCCTACGAGAACGCCATCCATAGCACTCACGCTTATCTTGCGTATTTTAGGGTATCCACTTTCACTTGTCTATGAACTGTACAAGGGGTCCAAGTTTCCATATCCGAGGAATCCGGCTATTCGAATAGATAATGATAACCCTGCAGGGGTGTACTTCTTCACACACGCTTTCTCCAATTATCGCCCTGTACACGTCATGTACCTCGGCAACCTTCAAGCGGAAGCTGGGCAGGGGAGTCGGCCACAACCTGACTAACCGAACAAGTCTCTAGTCCAGGTTTATCGCCTATTCGGGTTCCATCCGCAAGGAGATCCGGCCGGGGTGTCGCTCACGGCCCCAAACGATGTGAGCAGGGTTCCCAAGCCCACCATCCGGGTGCCACTTGGTACACCGTGCCACTATGCCTAGTCTGTCCCAAGCCCACCTATACCGGGTGCCACTTGGTAGACTACTAACACTACCTACAAACACCAGAAACTAGTTGCAACTCCTGGACAGAGATCAAGTTGATTAATAAGTCGAGAGAGCTTGGAGCGCCCGGAGCCCAATGTGTGGTAGTAACTGATCATGGATCACAAACACAAAACTCAGTTCCTGAGGACGGCTGCAATGAGACAACCCACCATGTACTCCTACATGGCCTCTCACCGCTACCTTTACCAAATCGTGTTCACACACTTAGTTCACACACAGTAGGACATGTTCACACACCTCTGATTCATCCCCGATGAATCAGACCTGACTCAACTCTAAGTAGTAGCAGGCATGACAAACAAGCATGAATGAGTAGGCACAACAGGGCTCAAACAACTCCTACTCATGCTAGTGGGTTTCATCTATTTACTGTGGCAATGACAGGTCATGCAAAGGATAAAGGGGTTCAGCTACCGCAGCAAGTAACAAATATGTCGTTGTTGTCCTAATGCAGTAAAAGAGAGCAGGAGCGAGAGAGTGGGATTTTATCGGAATGAACAAGGGGGTTTTGCTTGCCTGGCACTTCTGAAGATAGTATAGCTCTTCATCGGTGTCATCGAACTCATCGTCGATATCACGTCTATCGAGAGGGGGCAATCACCGGCAACTGAGGATAAACACAATCAATGCAATGCACAATATGATGCATGAATGTGACATGGCAATATGCTGTGGTTTGTGCTAATGCAACTAAAACCAGATTAAATGAAGTTGGTTTGAATCCAAGATTCAAACTCAAACTCCATATGTGGATATTTAAATGCCATTAATATGATTTGTGCTAAACAGCAGTTATAAGTTGTTCTAACATGCATGAAAATGGTACAGATGGATTCCTTGAATTTTTCTGATAATTTTTCATATATAAATTATTTAATTTGGAGTTACGGTTGAATTTCTATGAATTTTAGAAGTTTATACAATTTTCTGGAATTTCTGAATTATAATAATTCCAGTAATTCATTATTGCGTCAGCCTGACGTCAGTGTGACGTCAGCAGGTCAACAGGGACTGTTCCGGGTCAAACCTGACCAGTGGGGCCCACTGGTCAGTGACTCAGGTGACTAACAGAGTTAATTAACTCTAACTAATCAAATTAATAGCCACGGGGCCCACTGTCAGTGTCAGCAGGGGTTAATTAGTTTAACTAATTCGATTAGTGCTAATCCTAATTAGCTAACAGGGCTGGGCCCACCTGTCATGGACACAGGGGGGGTCCCGCCGTGGTCAAAGTGGGTCAAACCCACCGGACTTGGTCCACGGCTCGTCGCCGGTGAAGCCCGAGACGGCGGAGGGGGTCGGAATTCCTCCTCCGGCGACCAAAACGGCGACTGAGGGGCTCTACGCGTAGCTGGTCTGTGCGCGCATCGAATCGTGGCATCCGTTCGTGCTGGGGAGGTCGGATTTGGCGACGGCGGCGAGCGGGGCGGCAGCCGGAGCACGGCGAGGTCGGGGTTGGCGCTAGGGGGCACGGCAGGTCGCACGGGTGGGTGCGCCCGGCTCCTGGAAGAGTGCTGAGCACGTTGCCGTGCTCGGGAGTTAGCTACGGTGGCTCTAGCCTTGTCTGCGTCATCGCCGGCGGCGAGGAACTGTCGGCTCCAACAGCCAGGGTGGTTAGAAGGCGCGGACGGGCACGGGGAGAGAGGGGAAATGGATAGGGGCTCACGGTGAGTTCGAAGAGAAGGTCGGCGTGCTCGGGGAGGCGGTGGAGACGGCGAATCGACGGCGGCGGTGGTCGGAGCCCGAGGTGGAAGACGACAGCGATGGCGATGTTCCAGGCCCTCCCGGCTTGCGTGGCTCATCGAAGATGAAGAAGACAACGTGGCGGAGCTTCTGGGCGCGTCGGGATTGCGTGGGGTGGCCAGTGGCCGCGGCTATGGTGAACGGCGGCGACGGCTGCGCTCGGGGCTCACAGGGAAGAGAGGGAAGAGAGAGCCAACGGAGGGGGAGCGGTCCAGAGGGAGAGGGGAGAACGAGGGGAGGATCTGGGTGTCTCCGTGGCATCGTCTAGGAGGGCCGGGGAAGCAGGAGGTGGCGCACGGCGGCGCGCGCGGCCGACAGGCAGCTGCCTGCCTGCTCTGGCGGGAGGAAGCAGGTGGCTGGCACAGGCTAGCACAGTGCTGGGCCGGCCAGCGGGCTGCCAGGTGGGCTGCGTCAGGTAAGGTTTTCTCTGCTCTCTTTTATTTTTTTCTTCTGTTTTGTTTTATTTAATTTCGTTTTGCCACTGTTTTGAATTTAAAAATAATTCAAACAATGCCAAAAGCTCCTCTGAATATCTTTATTTTGCTAGATGGACTTTTCCAAAAGCTCATAAAATATTTCAGGGATATTTGAAATTATATTCTAATTATATGAATATAATTCAAATTCAAATAGCTAATGAATTAAATCCAAAGTCCAAAAAATAAATCCTTAAAAATGTTCAATATTTTGGTTGGGACCAGAACCCTTGCCAAAATTATCAAACATTTAAGAAGAGCATTTTGGAACAATGAATGAGATTTTTAGGGTTTTTGCCCTTCTTTTATTTAGGGTTTTGAGGCTTCCAATATTCCTCAATTCAAGTTTCGAAAATATAGACATGATGCACACATGAAGCTAGCCTAGAGCACTACCAGCAGCTAGGGATGTGACATGTAATGAAATCATTCTTTATTTATATTGGTGTTAAACCTACTGTATTCCAACTTCTCTATGGTTCATACCCCCAGATACTACTCATAGATTCATCAAAATAAGCAAACAACGCACGAAAAATAGAATCTGTCAAAAACAGAACAGTCTGTAGCAATCTGTAACTTTGGAATACTTCTATAACTCTAAAAATTCCCAAATAAATTGGTGGACGTGAGGAATTTTTATATTAATCATCTGCAAAAATAATAAACCTAAAAGCACTCTTCTGTAAAAAAAATTACAGCTATTCTCGTGAGAGCAAAAGTTTCTGGTTTTTTACAGCAAGATCGCAAAGACTTCACCCAAGTCTTCCAAATGGTTCTACTTGGCACACACACTAATTAAAATGTAAAACCACATATAAACAGAAGCTAGATGAAATATTTATTACTAAACAGGAGCAAAAAGCAAAGAACAAAAATAAAATTGGGTTGCCTCCCAACAAGCGATATGGTTTGACGCCCCTAGTTAGGCATTAATAATTTCAATGATGCTCACGTGAAAGACAAGAATTGAAGCGCAAAGAGAGCACAATGAAACATGTGACAAACACATATAAGTCTAACATACTTCCTATGCATAGGCATCTTATAGGCAAACAAATTATCATAGCAAGCAAAAACTAGCATATGCAAGGAAGCGAAAAGAAACAATAGCAATCTCAACATGAAGAGAGGTAACTTAGTAACATAAAAATTTCTACAACCATATTTTCGTCTCTCATAATAATTACATGTGGGATTATAAGCAAATTCAACAAAATAGCTATCACATAAAACACGATCCACATGCATGCGAAGTTGACACTCTTCCAAAATAGTGGGATTAACATTAACTAAAGTCATGACCTCTCAAAACCCACTTTTATCAAAAACTTCATAAGATTGAACATTCTACAAATATGTGGGATCTAAAGTTGACACTCTTCCAAACTCACTTTCAAAAATATTGCAAATACTATTATCAATCTTATATTCATCATGGGGCTTAAATCAATTTTCAAGATCATAAGAAGAATCACCCCAATCATAATCATTGCAACAAGTAGTGGACATAACAAAACTAGCATCCCCAAGCTTAGGGTTTTGCATATTATTAGCACAATTGACATCAATAGAATTTATATTAAAATCATTGCAATCATGCTTTTTATTCAAGGAGCTATCATGAATCTCTTCATAAATTTCTTCATCACAATTTTCAGATTCACGAATTTCAAGCAAAACCTCGTAAAGATAATCTAGTGCCCTCAACTCACTAGCAATAGGTTCATCATAATTTGATCTCTTAAAAATATTAGCAAGTGGATGAGGATCCATAAACTTTTAGCAAGTGAAGATGCAAGCAAAAAGGAGGCACATGGTAACACAAGATCGAACGGAAGAGGGGCAAAGAAAAGGCAAAGGTTTTCAAAAATTGTTTTAGAGGTGGGGGAGAAGAAAATGAGAGGCGAATGGCAAATAATTTAATGCAAGGGAGAAGAGTTTATGATGGGTACTTGGTATGGCTTGACTTGGCGTAGATCTCCCCGGCAATGGCGCCAGAAATCCTTCTTGCTACCAATTGAGCATGTGTTGGTTTTCCCTTCAAGAGGAAAGGGTGATGCAGCAAAGTAGCGTAAGTATTTCCCTCAGTTTTGAGAACCAAGGTATCAATCTAGTAGGAGACGACATACAAGTCACCTAGTACCTGCGCAAAAAATCAAGAACCTTTCAACCAACGCGATAAAGGGGTTGTCAATCCCTTCACGGTCACTTGCAAAAGTGAGATCTAATAAAGATAGTAAAGTAAATATTTTTGGTATTTTTTTGTATAGATTGGAAAGCAAAGATTGCAAAATAGTAAATGAGATGCGATATAATGGAAAAGAGATGTAATATAATAGAAAAGAGACCCGGGGGCCATAGGTTTCACTAGTGGCTTCTCTCAAGATAGCATATATTACGGTGGGTGAACAAATTACTGCCGAGCAATTGATAGAAAAGCGCATAATTATGAAGACATCTAAGGGAATGATCATGAATATAGGTATCACGTCCGTGTCAAGTAGAGCGAAACAATTCTGCATCTACTACTATTACTCCACACATTGACCGCTATCGAGCATGCATCTAGAGTATTAAGTTCATAAGAAGGGAGTAACGCATTAAGCAAGAGGACATGATATAGAGGGATAAACTCAAGCAATATGATATAAACCCCATCTTTTTATCCTCGATGGCAACAATACAATACGTGCCTTGCTTCCCCTACTGTCACTGGGAAAGGACACCACAAGATTGAACCCAAAGCTAAGCACTTCTCCCATTGCAAGAAAGATCAATCTAGTAGGCCAAACTAAACCGATAATTCGAAGAGACTTGCAAAGATATCAAATCATGCATATAAGAATTCGGAGAAGAACCAAATAATATTCATAGATAATCTTGTTCATAAATCCACAATTCATCGGATCTCGGCAAACACACCACAAAAGGGTATTACATCAATAGATCTCCAAGAAAATTAAGGAGAACTTTGTATTGAGAATCAAAGATAGATAAGAAGCCATCTAGCTAATAATTATGGACCGAAGGTCTATGGTAAACTACTCACGCTTCATCGGAGAGGCAATGGTGTTGATGTAGAAGCCCTCCATGATCAATTCCCCCTCTGGCAGATTGCTGGAAAAGGCCCAAAGATGGGATCTCATGGGTACAGAAGGTTGCAGCGGTGGAAAAGTTGTTTCATGCCTCCCCCTGATGTTTCTAGGGTATAAGATTATATATATGCGAAATACGTATGTGGGTGGAGCTACGAGGGGCCCACGAGGGTGGGGGCACGCCCTCCTACCTCGTGGACGCCTTGTGGCGTTTCTGACTTCAACTCCAAGTCATCTGGTTTGCTTTCTGTCCAAGAAAGATCATCGCAAAGGTTTCATTCCGTTTGGACTCCGTTTGGCATTCCTTTTCTGCAAAACTCTAAAATAGCCAAAAAACAAAAACTGGCACTGGGCCTCCGGTTAATAGGTTAGTCCCAAAAATAGTATAAAAGAGCATATTAAAGCCCATTAAACATCCATAACAGATAATATAATAGCATGGAACAATCAAAAATTATAGATATGTTGGAGACGTATCACGGCAGCTAGAATTGATTTTCGTCGACTCCCTAGGGTTTCTGGAATATTGGGGTATTTATAGAGCAAAGAGGCGGTGCTGGAGGCCACCAAGGTGGGCACAACCCACCTGGGCGTGCCTGGGCCCCCGGGCGCGCCCTGGTGGGTTATGCTCCCCTTGGAGCACCCCTCTGGTACTTCTTTGGCCCAACAGGTGTCTTCTGGTCTAGAAAAAATCCACAAAAAGTTTCGCTACATTTGGACTCCGTTTGGTATTGATTTCCTGCGATGTAAAAAACAAGCAGAAAACAGAAACCGACACTGGGCACTATGTCAATAGGTTAGCACCAAAAATTGATATAAAATGATTCTAAAACATCCAAGAATGATAATATAACAGCATGGAACAATCAAATTATAGATACGTTGGAGACGTATCATCTACTTGTACTATTAAAGACGGTAACGAAAGAGGCGAAATACATTCTGGTGGCTGAACAAGGTGCAGTCGAATGCCCATATTGTGCCCTCCTCCATGCAGAAGGCACGCACAACTCTAGTCCAACCCCTTGTGATGGACGACCGCCCATCCTTCATGGTCTTCATGAAAACATCTAGATAATCATCGTGTTCTGGTAGAAATACTTTAACCTTTGCATGCCCACCAATCATGTAGTTTGAGATGTAATCTCGACTAATCTGCTTTGGGAACCACTGCAAAGGAAAAAAGATTCAGACATTGTCATCTAACACAACTCATTATGGGCAGTAAAAAGAAGGTTGCAGAGTTCTTACTTACCATCCTGTAGTTTGTTGGTGTCTTGGATAAAGTGTAAAAAAGTAGTTTAATTGCCATCTTTCGACCCATTTTACTAACAATCTTATCAGCTTCCTCACTTGATACTGGTTCATCAATATCTCATTTCCCCATACGTAGAAAGGGTCGAAGCACGGATCTTTACCAATGACATATGTACCTAAAAGCACCAAGTTAATATTAGAAGCTAAACAACAATTGCACAATAATGTAGTACAACACTCTTTTATAATATCTTATTACATCCAATATAGTCACATATTAGACAAATTAACATGTTATATTATAGGCCAGAAGGAGTTTATCGCATTCTTACAAATTATCGGCTGATTAACTGTTGCTGTATCCATGGGTTAGAGTTAGTTTGAGCTAGTTCGGGCTCAAATATCCCTAAAGTATATCCAAACATGAGGACTAATTTAGCTAGTTGCATCTAACCCACCCAAAAAAAAGATCCAACCAAGAGGTGCTAATTGGAGCTAGTTCTCCTAGTGCATTTATTGTCAATCTAACCTTGTCATCCAAACACCTCTTTGGATGGAGTTAGTTCAGGGTTAGTCATGAGCTAGAAACTAACTCTAACCTCAAGATAAGTTGAGTATCCAAGCAGGGTTGTGTTGTTGTTGTTGTTGTTGTTGTTGTTGTTGTTGTTGATGATGATGATGATGATGATGATGTTGCTGCTCTTCTACGTATATCTAGACATCATCAGAACATTAAGGTAACACTCTTCCTTGTTGCTATATAGCCTAGTATTGCATATTTAGACATTAAGTATAGTGCATGTTGCTATGTAGCCTCAGATATATTACATATGGCCCTAGTTAACCTAACGATAAATGGGCTACAGATATATTCAGTTAAAAGTCCAATTCACCGATTAGTCCCTTATCAGCCCCCGATCTATATGGTACCAGCTACTGATATCTTGAACAGCGGGTATATATAAGCCATGGGATGAAACTAACCTCGATGGAAAATAGCAATTGTTCCCAAAATTGTCTTGTGCAGGTACCTCGAGAAGCATGTTAAGCACAACAGGCTAAACATCAACCTTAATCCATGGCAGACAAAATAATCTACAAAAGGTAGCTTCAGTGTGCAGGTTTAAGCACGCTAGTAAAGCTAAGCAAGTGGAAAGGTGTGTTAACTGCAACATGTCTAACATTTAACAACAAGCAAACATAGTTATTCAAACGGGTATTGTGCCAGTCTAAGTACACTGGTTATTGTTAAATAAAAATGGAAAGGCGTGTTAACTACAAGATGCAGCAACCAAATGTAGTCATTCATAGTGGTATTGCTGAAACTAGTATTGATGAAATTGAACTGCACAGTTCATACTTACACATATAGAACATCACGTTGTGAATAACTGGAATAAACAAGGCATACTACAAACAACCAAAGATAGCATTTGAAATTGGACACATGCTAACTACAAACAACCGAACAATAAAAAAACTTTAAAAGAGGCATATGCTAGCTATAATAGGCTTAATAGCAAGCAAATATATGCATTCCTATCGGTATGTTTAAAACTGGATTGATGAAATGTACTGCACAGTAAATAATCGCACATATAGAGCATCACATTGTGAACAACTGGAATAAACAAGGCATACTGCAAACAACCAAATATAGCAATTAAAACTGGACATATTCTCACTACACTACCAAAGGGTCTCGACAAAACAAATCATGGGTTTCCCCCTGTGAAGAGGCACGGCAAAACTAATCATGGGTTTCCTCACTTGTCACAGTTGTGCTCGTTCCCGTGGGAAGAGCATGGACCCTGGATGCGCTCCATGTTGTCGCAGATGGGTTCCTTCCCCTTGGAAGAGCATGACTATAGGGTGCCCTCCCTGATGTCGCAAACGGGCTATTTCCCCTTGGAAGAGCAGATGGGCTCTTTCCCCTTAGAAGAGCCGGAGAGGGTGCCCTCCTCGTGATCGTTGTCGATGAGGTCTGACTTTGAAGCTGTGGATCCCAAGCCAGCGTCGCGGAACGTGTCCTTTGGAAATGATAAAAGGGGATCGATGGCAATGTAGGATGGCAAATTCTTGACAACGAGCCAGAGGAGATCAGCGGTGGGGCCATGGATGAGATCGGCGGTGGTTGAACTTGAGGGGTTGGCGGTGGGCCACTTAACCTATGACATAGCCCGCCTCAGGCCGTCGCTGTGGACGACCTCGATGTTGTAGCCGGCGTCCGCGACATCCCCGCATACTCTAGCCCACTGATTGAGTGCCTGCGGCTAGTAATGGTCGTCAGCTTCCTCGGCGACATCGGGCGAAGAGACCGTGATACACCTCTTTTGGGCCAACCGCTCCTCGAGCTCCACGGGAAGCATAGCCGGTCTTAGTCTACAATGCTCTGGAGTGGGGGATGGGGATGGGGATGGGGATCTATGGGAAAGGGGGTGTTTGGCAGGTGTCATCTAAGAAACTCAAGACAGCCTGGGGATGGAGATCAGTGGGTAAGCTGCATGGGAAAACCGACAGATGTTGACAATGGAGGCCTTGCGGCGTTGGCGGCGGAGGCGGCGGGGACCTTGCTAGCGAGGGAGGGGTGTGTGTGTGCGTGCCCGAGGAGGTTTGGGTGTGTGTGTGTGTGTGTGTGTGGAGGGGGCGGGGGTATGTTTGAGGAAATAATGCGGGTACTGAAAATTTTACTACGCGGGAGTCAAATGCGGGAGTGAAATGCCGGGGCTATTGAAAATTTTGATGATGGTGCATCGCACACGGTTCGGAGATAACAACCATGTGTTATGAAATAGAAAAACCCTCGAGGTGGGCAGATATTTTCGAGGGATGCTGGCGGGATTGGGAACAACAAACATCACACACGGTCCAAACATAATAACTATGTGTTATCAAACAGAAAAAAGCTGTGGGCGGGTAGATATTTTTTAGAGGGGAAGCCTCGTGGAGACCAATGTAGTGTGCAGATGTGCGTGACAGGGGCACCGGCGTGGCACATGGTTAGTTTGAGTGAACCATGTCTGTTGCATCATTCGACTTGTCTAATGTTCATAAATTTGGTGAAAAATGATGTGGGAGAAGGTCAGAACACGAACACACTTGCATGTGGACCAAATTTATGTATGAAAAGGGTGGTTTGATGTTCAAATACCAAATGCAACTCCTATGTGGCACCTATCTCGCAAAGCGCATGGTATTGCTTGCCCCCCATCATATCGGCACGAAGGGAATCCTAAGCTATGAATGCATGCCCCCCCCCAACCAAGGTTCACCTAGCAAAGTGCAAAGTAGCAGCCCCCCCCCACACACACACTTTCAGTCAGTGGGCTAGAGAGGCATCTCACCAAGATGGATGATTAAGCGGACCAAGAATAATCCACCTTGGTCGTACAACCTCTCTCTTGTTGTTGGTCAAAGTGATGGTCATCCATGCGACCCCGGAGATGGGCTAGCTCGCCAATAATCATGCAAGTAGCTAGTCCCCAAAGACAACCACTGTGTGCGTGTGGCCCAAACGTATGTATGGAGAGGTGTGTTTTTTAATACACAATGGAACAACTTTGATGTGGCATCGTTCTTTCGAACTAAAAATTCCCACACTGAGTGAGGGTTAGGTTGACGATGCATATGTATGTCACACAACACTTCAAGCCGACGACGGGGATTCATCCATGCATGTGTGCATAGTATATGCGCTCAAACTTAATTAGGTCTGAATCTCACCATGAACTATACTACAATAACACGAACCAAAGGAAGAATAGCCATGGTAACCTATCTTGTTGTCGGTCAAGGTGATCATCAATGTCCACGCGGGCCCACAAATATATATGCTTATCGCCGATAACCATGCGAGGGAGTGTGCAGTTCGAAGACAACCACTACATGCATATGTATGGAGGTGATGTGTGCATGCATGTTTGAATACCATTTCACAACATTGATGTGGCGCATGCGTCGAAAATCGTACAGTCCCCACATAGAGCAAGATCGTTTCATGACGTGTCGTTGTACACATGCATGTGTGTGTGCTCAAACTATATCATGTCATCCCAGAGCATGACCTATATATACTATATTACAAGGAAAAAAATTAATCCCCTCCTAAGTCAAATTAAGCTCTCTCATTGTCAGGCAAAAAGTAGTGATGGACCAAGCGGGCCCACAGATGGAAAGCATCAATATCGCTGATAACCGCTTAAAATGCACAACCACCATCACTTTGCATGTGGGCCAAACATATGTTGAATACCCAAAATGCACAACTTTGATGTGCCACATGCCTCAAAAACCGTAAACCCCCCACACAGAGCGAGGTTCATGAAGCATACTACATATGATGGTCCCCTTCCCCCTCTTCGATGCATACTATATGCTCCTACCACAATACAGCCCAAAAAGAATCCTCCTTGACGGTGAAATTAATTAATCTCTCCGGATGTAGGTCAAAGTGATGCATGCATCGACGATGGCCTCGTGGGCCCATAGATGGAAGCGTCACACGTGAAGCTAGGATAACCACCACCTGCATGCATGTGGCCCAAAGAGGTGTTGTGTGATGTCTGAATAGTCAATTTCACAACTTTGATGTGGCACGTGCCTCAGAAACTGAAAAGTCCCAACACTGAGTGAGGTGTACTTGTTCACAGACGCGTACGTATAGTATATATGCTAGTCCCCTCCCACCTCTTCGACGCGTACAATATATATACTCCCACCATAACACAAACAAAAAAGATTCTACCTTGCTGGTCAAATTAACCTCACTGCCGGCTGTTCGTCAAAGTGATGGATGACGAACTCACGGTCCCATAGAAAGCGTCACACGAAAGTATTGAGTGTCGTGTAGGACAACCATCGACTGCATGTGGCCAAAACATGTATGTATGAAAGGGTTGTGTAATGTTTTAAATAACGAATTCACGACTCTGATGTGGCGCCTGCCTAACAAAACGGCCAACCCACATGGTGGCTCACCATTGTAGTGTACTACGAGGCACCCGCCACACCCAAACGCACACACCCACACACACACCACGAATCCACCGCAACTACGATGCATGTTAAATTATCCCACGGTGAACATATGTTACCAAAGGAGGGACGTTTAATTTCCAAAAAAAATAGAGATCATTAAGACATTTTAGTACATTGATTGATTTTCTACGGGTATAATGTGCAAAAATCAAATTTGAGCTACATGCAGACGTGACAGTGCACCTAAATGGATTGCAAAACACATGTGCCTCACTGGGTGCATGTTTATTCCCCGTGCAAGAAATTTCAAACCTTGAGAATCTTGATTTTTAAATTCTAGTACATCCAAAACTAATTTGAAGTTCATGAAACTTATCGTGTTGTCATATGGACACCAATACAAAGTGGAATTGTACTTTTTTGTCAAATTTGAGACTAGTTTTCATGTAATCTTTATCTAATTACAAATGGGAGACTATTAATAATTGGGAACCAATATCCCAAACGGATTATTTATTCGAATTGTGAGTGTTAGACCAACAATGGATACGTGCCATGCTTCGGTTAAGCAATAAAGTGGCAACATTAATCATTCAAATAGGAAAAAAATATGTGTGCCGCCACGCGACCCGTGTGCCGTGCGAGCAGGCGTGAGTTGATGGGACGCATGCGAGCAAACCACTGCGCAGGCAGACCGGGAGGCGTGCATGCAGGTGTGTGAATTGACAGAGGCGCGCTCGCTGTGCAGTGTGATTGGGAGGCGTGCAAGTAGCTGTGTGAAACGATGGTAGGCATGCCAGCAGTCTGGTGCGTAGGCTCACTGAGAGTCGAGCCAACGGTTTGACCGCCTCCCGCCTCTCTCCCACTACTCCATATTAATGGTGCCCCGAGAGACCGCACCCCCCATCCTCGCCACACACACAATCCCCTCTCTCCGCTTTCATCCTCGACGCCTCTCTCAGTCCTCAAAGCCGTCAGCGTATGAAGATGCCGCAGAAGCGCCCCATCGGAGGGAGTAGCAATGTCGGGGCTGCTGAAGCACCGGAGCACGGTGCGGAGATGGAGACAGAGCTTGCCATCACCGCCGGCGAGTGATGACCCACAAGTATATGGAGTCAATTGTAGCCTTTTCGACAAGTAAGAGTGTTGAACCCAACGAGGAGAAGAAGGAAACGACAAGTGGTTTTCAACAAGGTATTGTCTGCAAGTGCCAAAATTGTAAGTAGCAGAGTAGTTTGATAGCAAGATAATTTGTAACGAGCAAGTAACAATAGTAGTAACAGAAGTGCAGCAAGGTAGCCCAATCCTTTTGAGGAAAAGGATAGGCCAAAACAGTTTCTTATGATAAGCAAAGTGTTCTTGAGGGTACACGGGAATTTCATCTAGTCACTTTCATCATGTTGGCTTAATTCATGTTCGGTACTTTGATAATTTGATATGTGGGTGGACCGGTGCTTAGGTGTTGTTCTTACTTGAACAAACCTCCTGCTTATGATTAACCCTCTCGCAAGCATCTACAACTACGAGAAAAGTATTAAGAATAAATTCTAACCATAGCATTAAACTTTTGGATCCAATCGGTCCCTTACGGAATAGCGCATAAACTGGGGTTTAAGCTTCTATCACTCTCGCAACCCACCATCTAATAACTACTCCACAATGCATTCCCTTAGGCCCAAATATGGTGAAGTTTCATGTAGTCGACGTTCACATGACACCACTAAGAGAATGGCAACATACATATCATCAAAATATCGAACACATATCAAGTTCACATGATTACTTGCAACATGATTTCTCCCATGACCTCAAGAACGAAAGTAACTAATCACAAATGATAAACATGATCAAGATCAGAGGGGTATTGAATAGCATAATGGTTCTAAACATATGATCTTCCACCAAATAAACCATATAGTAATCAACTACAGGATGTAATCAACACTACTAGTCACCCACGAGCACCAATCTATAGTTTTGATACAAAGATTGAACACAAGAGATGAACTAGGGTTTTAGAGGAGTTGGTGCTGTGAAGATGTTGATGGAGATAGCCCTCCCCAAGATGGGAGAGTTTTTGGTGATGATGATGACGATGATTTCGCCCTCCGGGAGGGAGGTTCCCCCGGCGGAATCGCTCCACCAGAGGGCAAAAGTGCTCCTGCCCAAGTTCCGCTTCGAGGCGGCGCCACTTCCTTCCGAATGTCCTCCTCTGATTTTTTTTCTAGGTCAAAATAACTTATATATTAGAAGATGGGCACCGGACGTGGGCCGAGGAGGGCAGCACCCACCAGGGCGCGCCTGGGCCTCCTGGCACGCCCAGGTGGGTTGTGCCCACCTGGTGTCCCTCCTTGGTACTTATTTGCTCCAATATTTATTAAATATTCCATAAAAATCCTCGAGGAGTTTCAGGTCATTTGGAGTTGTGCAGAATAGGTAGCTTGACGTAGCTTTTTCAGGTCCAGATTTCGAGCTGCCAGAATTCTCTCCCTTGGTGCTTACCTTGAATATTATGAGGGAAAAGGCATTAGAGTTACTCCAAAAAGCATTATTATACAATAAAACAACATAAATAACAGTAGGAAAACATGATGCAAAATGGGCGTGTCAACTCCCCCAAGCTTAGACCTCGCTTGTCCTCAAGCAAAAACCGAATTGAAAAACATGTCCACATGCTCAGAGAGAGAGAGGTGTCAATAAAAACAAAAATATGGACATAGCAACATCATGTGACTTATTATAACAGCAACAAACTTTAATATAAAACTTTTATCATAGCACTTTTATCATAGACTTCTTATGAACAAGTGACAATTCATCACAACATTGAAGTGTAAAGCATAAACTCTATTGGAAACCAACAAACTATGTTCTCAGTCAACTTTGCAACTACAATTCATCATCTTTTCAGGAAGGGTCGCGTATCGGAGCCTTTAGGCAAGTCCACATACTCAACCATCATTTAGTCTTCTATGATTGCTAACACTCACCTTGTACACATGAGCAAAACATTTCAACCGGACACAAAGAAAGATAGGGGCTTATAGTTTCGCCTCACAACACACTCACCTCAAGGGTGATGCCAACAATAATAACTCATGCTACCCATATTCAACTGGACACATGTGCCTAGATCTTTCCTCACCACATGATGATTGCCAAAGGAGAAAAATAAAAGTAGTAGAGAGAAAAACTTTGACTCTTGCATGAAAGTAAATACATGAAAGTAAAAGATAGGCCCTTCACAGAGGGAAGCAGAGGTTGCCATGCGCTTTTTCTTTGTATGCTCAACCCCTTAGTGCAAGAGAATGTCATGTTATATTACCCCTTGTGATGGTAACCTTTATTATGCAGTCTGTCGCTTTTATTCTTCAGCATGACAAGTTCGTACAACGCTCAATTTCCCCTTACACTAAATGATCTCACATTTTTATAAGCAATTTTTATTGCCCTTTTGCACCGATGACAACTTACTTGAAGGATCTTACTCAATCCATAGGTAGGTATGGTGGACTCTCAAACAAGATAGGGTTTAAGGGTTCTGGATGCACAAGTAGTATCTCTACTTAGTGCGGAGTTTTTGGCTTGCCAAGATATGGGCAAGCACCACATGTTGAAGGATCTATGACAATATGACTTCTATGTGAATATGAACAAACATGAATCATTAGGTTGTCTTCCTTGTCCAACGTCAACAATTTTGGCATATAATTTTTTGATGGGTGCTCACAATCACAAAAGATTTCCATGGTAATATATTAATATGTGAATCTTCTCTTCCCTTATTAATTCTTTAATGTGTTGCATCATTGACCAATGCTATGATTGTCAATCTAAAATAAAATTTTCTACTAATACTTTTCCTTGTGTAATATCATCACTTACCATAAGATTACCATATGATATTTTTCTTTTATTTCCTTTCTTTTTATTCCAGCAAGAAAGTAAAGAAGGCAAAACTCAAACTAAACTTTATTATATGTCACACATGATTATAAGGATTGATCACTAAGCAAACTCATAAAAAGAAAGGATCGAACTAAACTCTTATTCATTTAATAGCAAAAGATAGCCATTGATCGAAGTAAGAAAGTAAAGGCAAAAGATAGTGGAGATTGATACGATACCGGGGCACCTCCCCAAGCTTGGCTAAAGCCAAGGGGGTGCCCATACCCAATACTCAGTTTTCTTTTGGTGGTGATGAAGAAGACAGTGGTGATGAAGTAGATGGTTTTTTGTCCTCGGGTTTCCACGGAAAAGGCTCACCGTCATAAGAGGAGTGAGTCTCCTGGATCCTGCAACTAGCAGCCAAACTCATATATACCTTTAAACCTTGCCTCATATTCAAAGACTTGGCTCCGAAGGTCGTGGATCTGGCTATGGAGGAAGTTGATTTGCTCATTGAGGGAGAAGATGCTGTCCTTTATGGGCTTGCCATCCACCTTGAGATCACGGGTATAGTCCGCAATCATGAGGTGATTGGCATTGAGTCCATGCTCCACCATCCCCTTGCACTTGAAGATGTCCTGCTCCATAGCTCCAAGCCTGGCCTCCATGGATCCAGTCCCCCTGGGTCCTTGCACATCGCAGCTGTGCAGCACCCCATTGTGCATCTAGATAGCTTGAGGGTGTTGCATCACCTCCCACAGATATGGGTTGATGATGTTGTCGTAGAACTTGTCCTCGGAGGAGCTTGAAGCGGCCATGGTGGATTGGATCTGACAAAACAAAGCAAGAAAAGAAAACAGGAGATTTGTCCGCGATACGGAGATTAACTAGTTGGGAGGTATATATAGATTTCTTATCTTGGGGAACAAGTAGAACGGAAGAAAAACAGAGACCGGAAAGTACCCGAGGTGGGTTTTCCATAGGATTTGTTCCTGTTCATGCTCAGGTACACAACATCTAATAATACCATCTACTCCTTCTTTATAAAGATGTGGGTCATCCCAAAAGTAATGTCTTAAATCATAGAAGTATTGTTTTTCTTTTGTTGGTATGTAAAGCTAGGTGGTATGTATTTAGCAACAATATAATTAGCATAGTCAGCATACCAAGGTGTACTATGAGAAACATTTATTGCAGCTAGTTGTTCGTCGGGGAAGTTATCATTAATTGGTTGTGGGTCATCAAGAATATTTTCAAGCCTAGACAAGTTATCAGCTATGGGGTTCTCTGCTCCTTTACTATCAGTGATATGCAAATCAAATTCTTGTAGAAGAAGAACCTAGCTAATGAGTCTAGGTTTAGCATCTTTCTTTTCCATAAGATATTTTATAGCAGCATGATCGGTGTGAACAATTACTTTAGAATCAACAATGTTAGATCTGAATTTATCACAAGCAAACACCACTACTAAGAATTCTTTTCAGTAGTAGCATCATTCTGTTGAGCACTGTCTAGAGTTTCACTAGCATAATGAATAAAATTTAGTTTCTTATCAACTCTTTGTCCTAGAATAGCACCATCAACATAATCACTAGCATCACACATAATCTCAAAAGGTAAGTTCCAATCAGGTGGTTGAACAACAGGTGCTGTAATTAAGGCTTTCTTTAGTGTTTCAAAGGCTTCCATACAATCATCATCAAACACAAAGGGAATATCCTTTTGCAAAAGATTAGTAAGGGGCCTAGAAATTTTAGAAAAGTCTTTGATAAACCTCCTATAGAAACCAACATGACCAAGGAAACTACAAATACCTTTGACATCTTTAGGACATGGCATTTTCTCAATTGCATCAACCTTGGCTTTGTCCACCTCAATGCCTCTTTCAGAAATTTTATGGCCCAAGAAAATACCTTCGTTAACCATAAGGTGGCACTTCTCCCAATTCAAGACGAGATTTGTTTGTTCACATATCTGCAAAAATCGATCAAGATTTCTTAAACAATCATCAAAAGACTTCCCATAAACAGAAAAGTCATCCATGGAAACCTCAACAATCTTTTCACAAAAATCAGAGAAATATAGCAGTCATACATCTTTGAAAGGTAGCAGGTGCATTACATAAACCGAAAGGCATGCGTCTATAAGCAAATGTTCCAAAAGGACAAGTAAAAGTAGTCTTTTCTTGGTCAGATTGTAAAATAGGTATTTGCGAAAAGCCAGAGTATCCATCAAGGAAGCAAAAATGTGTGTGCTTAGATAATCTTTCTAACATTTGATCGATAAAAGGAAGAGGGTAATGATCTTTTCTAGTAGATTTATTTAATTTTCTATAATCAGTTACCATTCTATAGCCCGTAACAATTCTTTGTGGAATAAGCTCATTTTTATCATTAGGAACAATAGTAAGACCTCCTTTCTTAGGGACACAATGAACAGGACTTACCCATCTACTAGCAGCTATAGGATAGATTATACCTGCTTCCAGAAGTTTCAATATTTCCATTCTTACCACTTCTTTCATCTTCGGATTTAACCGACGTTGGTGATCAATAACGGGTTTAGCATCAGGTTCCATATTAATCTTGTGCTTACATAGAGTGGGACTAATGCCCTTAAGATCATCAAGAGTATATCCAATAGTAGCCCTGTGCTTCCTTAGAACTTTTAATAATCTTTCTTCTTCATGTTCTGAAAGGTTAGCACTAATAATAACAAGATATATCTTCTTTTCATCAAGATAAGCATATTTCAGAGTGTCTGGCAATTGTTTTAATTCAAACACAGGATCACCTTTAGGTGGAGGAGGACCTCCTAGAGTTTCAATAAGAAAATTGTGTTTTAGCAGAGGTGGTTGTTGGAAAAAGATTATATCTATTTCATTTCTTTCACGCATATATGGAAATCATTTTCATGGTCTAGCAAATATTGTTCCAAAGGATCAGTAGGAGGCACAGCAATACATTACAAGAAACCTGTTAATCCATGACAGATTTCTGGTGACGTTATGAAAATCCGTCACAATCGATGACAGTCTTCTCTCATCCGTCACGGTAACCGTCACCGATTAGCAAAATGCGAATGTGCCTAGAAACCAAACGAAGCCCATGTGGTATTTCTTTTTCTGGAGATCATGTGTTTTATATTTTAATGATAAACATGCAATCAAGACTTGATCCCAAGACCTCTTGGGTTAAGAGACTAGCGTGTGATGACTATACTAGTTAAAAAAGTGTGCCATGGATCGGGACGTGCACCTCTCACCTACTTGAATAGTTCAATACCAGTTGGCCAAGAAAATCGTGGTGGCATAGATTGTGAACATAAATAAAGCTTTGCACTCCTACACAACAACTATACATTTTGGAGTCACATATTATATGTTTACTCGAAGAAAAAATGAATATAATTTGGTAATTTCATCTATATGGGAATCAACATATAGTCTAACTTATTCACTATAAAACCGTCAGGGTCAGCAACTTGTAGGGCTTAGCTTTGTTTTAAACATTGTCCAACCCGTGACGGCTTGCTGCTGCTTCTTTTCAAAAGGAAGAGAACCGCCCCTGCTGATGTGGCGATCCAGTGTGAGGAAAAACTCGCACTGTGATTGGTTGAACAACCCCTCCCTCGGATCGCAGATCTAAACCATCTGCTCCTCAGAGATCCAACGGGTAGCAAACATCCCCTCTTTCCCGTCAGTTCTTCAGCCCACCCACCCGCACTCTTCGCACCTGACCAGCGTCCCCATGCCGTCCAGCAACCGCACCATCCCCACCTCCTTCCTCTCATGTCGCAAGCCCGCCATACCCACCTCCTCCCCTCCCGGATCTTCCTCGTCGCTCAAAAATCATCCTGTTCTGACGCCTCCCCGCCGTACCCAGCTACTCCTCAACCGGCGTGCTGCCTGCACACGAACTGCACCGCCGTAGTGCCCTATCCTCTAGCTAGATCCCGCTGAGATCCGTGAGTCAACGGCAACCATGGGCGGAACACGACGCGGCCACTAGCATCCTCCCTCCATACACGCTACGGTAACCAACACCATCCCCTTCCCTCACTGCCTCCCCTGTCCCTTACTCTCCCCACCGGCCGATCCAGCCCCTAAATCCTGATCTAGTGCATGTGGCGTCGGTCTCATCAATGCATGTCCTCGCCATGTCACTGCAGGGAGCGAGCGACCCCGTCGTTGGTGTGCTGAATGGCGGGGATGCACAGATCCGCAATCGGGGCCAGCCGTTGGGGATACGCCCTGCAGGGACGCTAGCATCCTTCATCATGATGGGGCCCGCATCCATCGCCTACACAGTACTCACCGCCGGTTTCTCCGTCGACCGCAACAGGCTATGAGCTGCTCGCCCCAATAGATCTATCTTCCTCTCTACTTTGGATATTTTTTTAGACTATCTTCTCCAATGACTTCGGTGGGGATGGCCGGATCTGCATCCAGAAATCTGCGGAATGACCATGCACTTCACAGAATTAGTGCAGGTTGTTTGTATTTTTAGTTCTTGTGTTTTGCTGGTCCTTGACAGATGTAACTCCGGAAATATGTGTATTTCTAAGTTTTTTGTGTAGTGCTTTGTGCAGTTTATTTGTGTAATTTTTTTTCTTTTTATATAATGACATGAGCATACATCTTCTGGAAAATGTGTATTGGCTTAGAATTAGCGTGGAAGAGAAATGAGATGGGTGAGATTGCACTTAGTGGGCCTTGGAGAGACCTAAAATTTAACGGGCCAAAATTCCAATTGGGATGATTACTACATGAGTGTTTGACTTAGATGGATCTAAAATTTAGTGAGCCATAATTCTTATTGGGCCGAGTACTTCATGGGATGCCATGTCAGATCCATGTCAGATTCTGATGTGGCACACATGTTAACGCCGTTATGAGCTTGCTAGTTAAGTGCCATTCATGACGGCCAAGGACCGTCATGGATCATGACTGTTTTGGATGATCTGTCATGGAGTCTGCACTTGTCAAATTATGATGCGATGTACATGAAGGATTTTAGATCCGTCACGGGTACCCTTCCATGATGGTTTTGCACATGTCTGTGACGGATGCAGATCGTCATGTATTAACAGAATTCTTGTAGTGATAGAAGCAAGACCATTAATTTTCATCCTTACTAGGCAAATCTTTCTTATGAGGTTGTCTACTAAACTTGGAAAAATAAATTCATGAGATTCATCACCAAAGCTAACACCGACAGTTTGTTTCTCACAATCTATTTTAGCATTGACGGTGTTCAAGAAAGGTCTACCACAAATAATGGGACAAAAGTCATCTTGTGGGGTGCTAATAACAAGAAAATTAGTGGGGTATTTTATTTTCACACACAAGACTTCAACATCTCTAAGAATCCCAATTGGTGATATAGTATCTCTATTAGCAAGTTTAATAGTAAAATCTATGTCTTCTATTTCAGCAGGTGCTATTTCATCATTAATTTCTTGTTATAAGGAGAAAGGAATAGCACTCACACTAGCACCTAGGTCACATAACCCATGATAACATTGATCTCCTATCTTAACTGAGACAACAGGCATGCCAACAACTAGTCTATGTTTATCTTCTCCTTCAGGTTTGGCAATTCTAGAAGCTTCACTACAGAAGTAGATAACATGCCCATCAATATTATAAACTAAGAGATCTTTAACCATAGCAACACTAGGTTCAACTTTGATTTGTTCAGATGGTTTGGGTGCTCTAACATAACTTTTTTTTAACCATAGTTGAAGCTTTAGCATGTTCCTTCATCCTAACAGGAAAGGGTGGTTTTTCAATAGAAGCAGTGGGAACAACTGGATCAACATTGTAAATGATAGTTTCTTCTTTAGATTTTGTTGGCTCTTTAACTTCTTCTTTAATTGATGGGTGATATTTAAACCACTTCTCCTTAGGTAGATCAACATGAGCAGAAAAGGATTCACAAAAGGAAGCTACTATCTCAGAGTCAAGTCCATATTTAGTGCTAAACTTTCGAAAAGCATCGGTATTCATAAAAGATATCACACAATCAAACTTAGGTTCAATACCCGACTCTTTACCTTCATCGAGTTCCCAATCTTCAGAGTTGCATTTAATTCTTTCTAAAAGATCCCACCGAAATTCAATAGTCTTCTTCATAAAAGAACCAGTACAAGAAGTATCGAGCATGGATTGATCATTAGCCGAGCATAAAAATTCTGAATAATAATTTCTCTTGAGAGCTCAAGATTTGGGCATGAATATAACATTGACTTAAGCCTCCCCCAATCTAAAGTGATACTTTCTCCTTCACAAGGCCAAAAATTATATATGTGATTCCGATCACGATGAACTAGATGCATAGGATAAAATTTCTGATGAAATTCCAATTTTAGACGATTCCAGTTCCAAGATCCAATATCATCGCATAGCCTATACCATGTCAATGTTTTCCCTTCAAAGATAAAGGGAAAACCTTCTTCTTAGCTTCATCTTCGGGCAAACTTGCAAGCTTAAACAATCCACATATATCAAGTGCATATCAGGATGTTCGGTTCCATCTCCTGTATAAGGATTAGCTAGCAGTTGTTCTAACATACCCAAAGGAATTTCATATTCAATATTTTCAATAAGTGTAGTAGGTTGAGGGGTAGTTAATTGTGGTTTCGGTCGAGGTGAAGATACCCCGAATAAACCCCTCAAATGATTGTTTTCCATAGTAGCAAGTGACAATAAATTTCAGCATGTAGTAATAATGTTTCTTACCAGTTTCCACTTACCAAGAGCGCTTCACTCCCCGGCAATGGCGCTAGAAAATAGCCTTGATGACCCACAAGTATATGGGGTCAATTTTAGCCATTTCGATAAGCAAGAGCGTCGAACCCAATGAGGAGTAGAAGGAAATGACAAGTGGTTTTCAGCAAGGTATTGTCTGCAAGTGCCAAAATTGTAAGTAGTGGAGTAGTTTGATAGCAATATAATTTGTAACGAGCAAGTAACAATAGTAGTGACAAAAGTGCAGCAAGGTAGCCCAATCCTTTTTAGGCAAAGGTCAGGCCAAACCGTTTCTTATGATAAGCAAAGTGTTCTTGAGGGTACACGGGAATTTCATCTAGTAACTTTCATCATGTTGGCTTAATTTGTGCTCGGTACCTTGATAATTTGATATGTGGATGGACCGGTGCTTAGGTGTTGTTCTTACTTGAACAAACCTCCTACTTGTGATTAACCCTCTCGCAAGCATCCGCAACTACGAGAAAAGTATTAAGAATAAATTCTAACCATAGCATTAAACTTTTGGATCCAATCGGTCCCTTACGGAATAGCGCATAAACTGGGGTTTAAGCTTCTCACTCTAGCAACCTACCATATAATAACTACTCCACAATGCATTCCCTTAGGACCAAATATGGTGAAATGTCATGTAGTCGACGTTCACATGATACCACTAAGAGAATGGCAACATACATATCATCAAAATATCAAACACATATCAAGTTCACATGATTACTTGCAACATGATTTATCCCATGACCTCAAGAATGAAAGTAACTAATCGCAAATGATAAACATGCTCAAGATCAGAGGGGTATTGAATAGCATAATGGATCTGAACATATAATCTTCGACCAAATAAACCATATAGTAATCAACTACAAGATTTAATCAACACTACTAGTCACCCACGAGCACCAATCTATAGTTTTGATACAAAGATTGAACACAAGAGATGAACTAGGGTTTTAGAGGAGTTGGTGCTGTGAAGATGTTGATGAAGATAGCCCTCCCCAAGATGGGAAAGTTGGTGGTGATGATGATGATGATGATTTCCTCCTTCGAGAGGGAAGTTCCCCCGGCGAAATCGCTCCATCGGAGGGCAAAAGTGCTCCTGCGCAAGTTCCACCTCGAGGCAGCGGCGCTTCGTCCCGTATGTCCTCCTTTGATTTTTTTTTCTAGGTCAAAATGACTTATATACTAGAAGATGGGCACCGGAGGTGGGTCAAGGAGGGCAGCACCCACTAGGGCGCGCCCAGGTGAGTTGTGCCCACCTGATGGCCCTCCTCTGGTACTTATTTGCTCCAGTATTTATTAAATATTTCATAAAAAATCCTCGGGGAGTTTCAGCTCATTTGGAGTTGTGCAGAATAGGTAGCTTGATGTAGCTTTTTCAGGTCCAGATTTCCAACTGCCAGAATTCTCCCCCTTGGTGCATACCTTTCATATTATGAGGGAAAAGGCATTAGAATTACTCCAAAATGCATTATTATACAAAAAAACATAAATAGCAGTTGGAAAACATGATGCAGAATGGGCGTATCAACGAGTTATCGCTGCGTCGATCTTCCACAGCCGAAGGTGGAGTTCTGCACCGACTCTGGTGACGACTCGTGCGACGACCCCAGCGACGACTCTGATGAACACTCCGGCGATGACTCGGACGACGTCGGACAACTGGTTAGTCATCTATACCCATTTATGTTTCAAATAGATCCTATGGTTTCTATGGTTACTCATGCCTCCCCTTTTTGGAATAGAAATCCTATGGTTACGTTCTCCCAATCCATGAAATCTGAGTAAGTTTCGATAGATCCGTGTAGTGTATTGATTGTTTGAATGGTACTAGTGATAAGTGATTAGTTGTTTCATATGTGCAAATGATTTCTACTAGTAATCCGACTAGGGTTAGTGTTCGTGTTAATAATTCCTAGCCAGGACTTGACAATTGATTTTGAATGAGCTACATATGTGTTTGTGTCATTATTTTCTTCAAGATTTGTCTGTACATAGACGATTGTGCTTAAAAATTGAGCCATAATCCCTGGATATGTATAAAAAATAGCCATAAATTCCTAATCCTACTTCACGGCACGTAAACATTGATTTGATGCCAAATGTTCGCTAGAGATTGGTATGTAAACATTGATTTGATACAACATTTTTTACTATTTGTATTGGTGTTGTCTGACGGTGTGGACAGCGAGGATGAAGATGTCCAGAGGAGGTACAAGAGGAAAATCTTGAGGGAGCTTTATGTGGGAATGCATAACAGGCGTATTAGGACCTGGGACGGTGGCTATCGATGCCCATTTTGCAACCACAAGCTTCATGACGCGTATCAAAGTGTTCTGGCGCATGCAAGAGGACGGGCCGTTGGATCCTTCAAGTAGAAGTATTCTCGCAAGGTGGCGCACGGCGCGTACACCGAGTACCTGGAGAAGCTTCAGGATCGTGCCGGCATGTGAGATGAGATGTGGGATTGAACTATGTATGCTTGAATATGATTAATGATGGTTGAACTATGTACTTATGGTTGAACTATGCTTGTGTACGTATACGCTTATTATCTATGTCTGAGTATGTTTAATCTATGTTTACTCATGGTCTAACAGTAGGATATGGATGCAATCAGTTCGGTTGATGGAATCTACCTCCGTCCTCATTTATTCGTCCCCTTTGTAATTTGTGTTAAATTTTGACCAAAGATTTAACTGACAAAATATTAGTGTAGGTTAGCAAAAATTATATCGTTGATGCGTATTTGAACATAGTGTTCAATGATATAATTTTTGGTGACATGCATAAACATTTCTTAGTTAAATATTTGGTCAAAATTTGGTACAAATTACAAAGGGGACCAATAAACTAGGACGGAGGTAGTATGTCAATTACACACGATTCCCACAATTGGAACCATGTGCAATGACTTTCATTTTGCCTCTTGTGTCAATCACACACGGTTGGCTCTAGCAAACCATTGCCTCCGTAATTCTTTGTGGGACATAAAACCCTCACCACCGAATTCAAAAAAGAAAAAAGAAAACCCTCACCATCCCCACATCACAAAAACCCTCACCCCACCCACCACCCCCTCTGGTCCCCATTCGGACCTGCACAAGCTCCTTCGCGTCTATGCATGGCACTGCCTATTGCGACAGTAACCGCTTAGCTCGACGCCTGCCGCCGCCGCCAGGCTGCCGGCAAACCCCACCGCATTTCGTCACTTCCGCTTGCCGCCATCGAATTTCTCGACGCTGCTCATGGTCGATCCAGCTCTGCTCGGTTGGGGAATCTACCGTACTGAGGGCACTTTCTCATGGACAATAAGGAAACTAATTTAATGATATATTATCTCGTCTCTTATCCCAGTTCATCTGCCTCCTTTAATCACCCGGCCGAAATCATCGTGAATTCATTTTTATTCGAGCTGATTTGAGGGTTTTCTTTCACTCATAGAGTGTACAGTGCGCGGACACATCAGGACTTTGCGGCCTCCACTAGACATTCCATCTCACCGTACCAGATGACTTGAGGATATGTGCGGTATGTTCAATCTCACCCTAAATCGGTTGGCATGGCCTACTTTCCTGAACATATACTAAATATTGCTACATTTGGATAACAGGTGCCACATGCACCATATACGTCAAAGGGGATATTTTCCCCTCTTCTTTCTATATTAGGCAAATTAATGATGTATTGTTCTTTCGATTACTCTCATATTTCCATGACATCATGTTTACCCTATCTGTTTAATTATAGATTTTTGTCCTTTGATTTCAACTATTGTACAATTCTTTCAATTTGGGCCCATATTTGCATGTTACCATATTTTTTTAACAATCCTACCATTTTTTGCAGCGCGTCCCTTGCTATGCAACAGAATCTGTAGTGCACAATCTTTCCCTTTACATAAATCAATACCGTAGGGATGTCATACTGAACACAAACCATGGATTTACAATCGTTCCTACTGTAAGACTTGATGAACCTGGTGACTCCTATTTTGGCACTGGCCTTTGGAAATGAATTTTTAAGTTTTATGTATTGAAAGTTGCACTAAAATTGCACTACATAAAAGAGCTTGGTCATGAGATATATGTTAACTTCCCCCACGATATCATCCGTCCAGACTTTGTTCAAAGTAAGTTTCCTTTTCAAGTATCTGCATGTCGACTTACCCAGCAATATCAAATAAATTTGTGTAGTATTTAAGCAACCAATTGTTATTCCATTTTCTTACTATATTCCTACCTAATAACTTCTAGTTACCAATACACTTTTCTATTGCCCTGTTTTAAATTTTAACTAAATATTCCCTGTACTCCCACTTCTATCAGAAAGCACCGCTGACAAGGAGACTCCGGATGTGGAACGAGGTTGCCAACAAGTGGTGGTGGGGCGAGCAAGAACCGCAAGCGAATCCAGCAGGCCTAGACTTCATCAGCAGCCTCACCAATGATATGTTGACAGTCATCATCTCCCTCCTCCCAATCAAATATGGGGTGTGGACAACCGTCCTTTCCCGGTGGTGGCGCCCCCTATGGAACTCCACCTCTCTCGACATCATCGACGCCCACGAGCTCTACCATGGCTATCACAAAAGCTTGCATGCGTTCTCCAAGATCTGCGGCAGTCACCTTGGCCCAACCAGAGGCCTTAGAATGGGCAAGTTCCATTCCAACGACAAGGACCCAGCCAAGCTTGACGACTAGTTCCAATCCCCCTCCCTAGATCATCTCGAGGAGCTCACTTTTGATGATGGACATATGCGCTCGCTGCCAACGTCCGCGCTCCGCCTCGCGCCCATGTTGTGTGTTGCCAAGTTCAGGAACTGCCATTCCCCCCCCCCTAATGATGCGCTCACTCTTATTCTACCACGACTGAAGCACCTCGAGGTTGTCATCGTCTGCCTCCCAAACGGTGACATGGAGCGCCTGCTTTGTGGCTGTACTTCACTCGAGTACATTTGTCTTCAGGCGATCAATGGGTTGAGTAGCTTCCACATCACCTACATGACTCTCCGGACTATTTATGTGTGTTGCTGGTGCGGCAGGAAGACATCACAAGATGTGTACCACGGTATGGTCAATGAGGACACACCTGCACTTGATAGGTTACTTGTAGTTGATCAAGAAGGTCCAACAAGAATCAATGTCATTTCTGTGCCGAAGTTGACAGCGGTGGGCTACTCGTCTGACAAATACTCTGAACTTGTTATTGGATCCACACCTATTCAGGTACAACAACCGCCTTCTACCTCTCCTTCTACAAATTAACATTATTTCTAATTTTGACGATGTATGTTCGTCTCTCATCCAAAAAATGATTCCAACAAGCTTGACCCCGAAATGGCGCATAGTGAAGGTCTTGGCACTAGAATCTATCGGCCCCAACCTGGAGCAAGTAGTCAGTTTCCTGAGATGCTTTCTGTGCCTGGAGAAGCTATATATCGAGGTGATGTTCCTTTCCTGTTAAATGTTAACCATAAGGGATTTAAATTTGTGACACCTTTTTCCAAGTTTACAATGACAATGTACTACGATTTCTGAAGGATTCTTTTGGAGGATTTTAGTACATACATGCCCCCCCATATTGGTTGCTTGATCCATATGGTTACAATCCATAAGCATTTCTCCTTTGGATTCATACGTACTAGTTTTCTTAGGGAACTTTTCATCCACTCCAACCTCTTGTGAAGAAGGCTACATTTTTCTAGATTGTAATAAAATGCCCATGTTAATCATGTCAGATTGAAGATGGCATGTTAGTGTATTTTACAAATCCTGCAAACCAAATAGGCATGTAGTAGTGTTCCCTTAACCATGCTTTACAGTCAAACTTAATCCAACTACCTTTAACAGGAATCAACAGAGGTCGTCGCGGGGATCTACAGTCCCGCTCCACAGCTAGAGGACCATAATCGAGACCTTGATCCCGGATTCGAAGAAGATCCGGATATATTCGTAGACTTTATCGATGGAATCTTTTTCAGATGAGCTATGACGGCACGAAAGTGGCTATTATAGCCGACTACCCCGGCCTTCTCCCTTCCTCCCATGTAAGTACCCAGGAGACATCTCCTCAAAAAGAGTTTTTCCACTATGACTCACCCACCACACTACATCTTGCTCCCAAGGGCGACGCTCGCACCAGCGTACTGCAACAAAGGTGTCCCCTAAGAAGACGACGCTTGCACAAGACGCATCTCTGAAAAGAAAGGTGAACAATGATACAGCCAGGCCCTCCTTTGCGTCGAAAAGGTATAATCCTTTAGCACGCACTCAGCGGATAGAACGGACGGTGATGTTCCCTGCTACACCATATTGCAGGAGGAGTGTAAGTCGGACTGCATCCAGAGACCTGGTCGGCCATGTACAGACTAATCCAGCCCCGGACCCTGCCACAAGGACTGGAGGGGATGCGGGAGTAATGTCGGATTGTCATCTCCTAGAGGATTCGGATAATGTATTCGTCACAAACTCCGAAGTGGATAGTGCGATGGGTCACCGGCGGCGGATAGCAGCTATGCGCGACCCACATTTTACCAAAGAGGCTTTCAATGCTCTCACCTCAGCGGATATATCTGAGTTGCTCGTGATGGAGTTGCTGGAGCCACTCACCAGCTTTCAAAGGATATGCGGGTAAGAATTTTTTGCGCAGATTCAATAATCATATGCTAGTAGCCCCCGAGTCTTGAAGCAGTTGCCCAACTGATTTAAGAGTCATTACTTTGTTAGGTACTCATGGAGAGGAATAACACATTATTGATGGAAATGGAGGAATGCCGAACTAAGCTGACTGCTGCCACTGCCGAACTGGAAAATTTGAAGAAATCCAAGAAGGCACCTGATGGTAAGTATAGCAGCAGCTCAGAATTAAGGTTCCGAGCCTGCAACGAGGTTGCTTAAATATAATTTTGTCTTGTTGGTAGGCTCGACAGATCAACTGGAGGAGAGGCTAAGGGCTGCTCAAGCGGACAAACAATATGCCGAAGGGCAAGAAGCCATTGGTCAATGTGTATTGACACGAACCATTAATGAGAAAAACAAACTACAGGATGCAAATATCAAGCAAGCCGAGGAACAGATGGATTTAGGAGCCCAATTATCAGATGCTTTGAAAAAAACAAGAAACTGAAAGGCGGCATATTCAATATGCTCTTTAACCTATCTGTCAGACGGTCTCCTGTTTTGAAAACCTTACAAGTTTGCTTCTGTAGGTGTGCTAACCGGATGTCCCAAACGAGAAGCGTCTGGATTCCAAGGCGTCATGTTACAAGAGCTGTCCAAAGTGCATGAGCGAGCTCGGAAAGCATTGAGGAATATGGCGAAGGCATTATGGCCATCTTATTCCCCTCCAGGAAGTATGGATGAGCTTGCAAATTTATTCAAGGGAGCTCGTCGCCGTTTGGAGATATGGAAGATATCAGCATGTCGGGAAGGCGCCCAAGAAGCCTGCGCCATGGTGAAAACATGGTATACCAAGATTGATCCGAATCATATGGCCCGGGTCAGACCTCGGGGACCAGATGGACAAGAAATTCCTGTTAGCTTAGTGTACGACCAAGTGCAAACAGCTGCTAAGTTTTCTCAACAGGATTATAAACTAGACAACCTACTAGAGGGTCTAGAGGAAGAAGAAGTTTTTGAGTCCAAGTAGTAGTGTACTTTATCTACAAACTTATCTCCAGCCGAATTGTAAATCGATTGTCATGGCAGACTTTTCGCTTCGACCTCCAGAACCCGAGGTTTGGAGTGTTTCCGGATATTTATACCATTGGTAAACACCAAGGCATGTTCGGAAACTAGGCAGTCCGGTCATAGTTGCTTAAGCAGACAAGTTGTATTCGGGGAGTTATGTTATATTACATTTGATCATAAGAAACATCTTCTAGAGAGAATAGTTCCGTTAAGGGTCCTTTCCCTGGGCCAGCATGCGCTTTTGCGCACGCATAAGCTGTGGTGCGAGAAATCGCAGTACGCATTATAATTTGGGGGCGTATATTGCAACGAGGGCATTTCGTCTCCAGTCCGTTGATCGATTATTCCCTTAAGAACGCTAGCTTTAGGCTTCACCCGTCTGAGGTACACGTCCGGATAAACCGGTTGTAACAACCGCAGAGGTGCTCCCTTTATGCCCTAGCCGAATAAGCAGGAACGTAGGGCATAAGCACAGGAGCCAGGCAACCATGCTTGGAAAAAACTTAAGTCATAAAGGTGCATATAATGGCGAAGACAGGACACATGTGAGTAGACAACACATATATATGGTGATCGAGCTTGACGCTCCAAAATAATAATCATAATAAGCTTCTGTGAAAAGAAGCCCCCAGGTATCATGAGGTATGTACATTTAATGATGTACATCCCTCGAGTGTGCGGTTTATCCGAACACTGGTAGAAGTAGTACAAAAACCGAAAAAGAGAGAAAAAGGTGTGGGAGGGACAAAAGACGGAAAAAGTTACAAGTGTGGACTTAGGCGTAGAATCTTTGGAGCCGAGCGGTGTTCCATGCGTTTGGTTCCAAACGATTATCTGAAGCATTGCAAAGGCGATAGGCTCCTCCAAGTGAGAACTTCATCTATGATGAAGGGACCCTCCCATTTGGGCTTGAGCTTGTCCTTTTTCTTTTCTGGTAGGTGCAGGACAAGTTCACCGACATTATAAGTCTTTGCCCGTACTTCCCTGCTTTGATATCGCCGAGCTTGCTGTTGGTAAAATGTGGAACGAGCCTTCGCCACATAGCCCTCCTCCTCCAAGCCGTCTAGATCATCCTGCCAGTTGAGCTCGGCCTCTCTCTCTCTCTCTTCATACATGCGCACTCGAGGTGAGTCATGAATAATGTCGCAAGGTGTATATCCAGTCGTGCAATTGGGCATGGTACGCAGCCCCCAGAGTATAGAATTGAGTTCTTTAACCCAGTGCTTGTCTGATTCTCGCAGAGATCGCACTAGTTTGGGTTTGAGGCCTCTCATTATCAAGCCATTAGCCTGTTCGACCTGACTGTTTGTCTAAGAGTGATATACGGAGGTGTAATCAAGCTTGATGCCCAAATTAGCACACCAGGTTTTCACCTCATCGGTCGTAAAGTTAGAGCGGTTGTCAGTAATAATACTGTGCGGGACACCATAACGGTGTACCACACAGGATATGAAGTCTATAACCGGTCCGACTTCGGCCGTTTTGACTGGTTTGGCTTCTATCCACTTAGTGAACTTGTCGACCATGACCAGTAAATATTTCTTCTTATGGCTTCCCCCTTTAAGGGGTCCGACCATGTCTAGCCCCCAGACCACAAAAGGCCAAGCAATGGGGATTGTTCGTAAGGCCGTGGGCGGCATATGGCTTTGATTGGAGAAAAGCTGACATCCAACGCAGCGCTGTACAAGGTCATGTGTGTCTGCTTGTGCCATGGGCCAAAAGAAACATGTACGGAAGGCCTTACTTACAAGGGCCCGAGCTGCGGCATGATGGCCACAAAGACCGGTGTGTATTTCAGTCAAGAGCTGTCGTCCTTCTTCTTCGTAGATACACCTTTGGAGTACTCCGGTGGTACTTTTCTTGTATAGTTCACCCTCATGGACTTTATAGGCCTTCGAGCGTCGAACAACGCGACGGGCCTCCGTCTGGTCATCAGGGAGCTCATTCCTAGTAAGGTAGGCGAGGAACGGTTCAGTCCACGGGGCGATTACAGACATGATTTCATGAGCCAATGGTGTTACTTTGGTGTCCGAACCCCCGACGATATCGGGACTGTGTTCGGAATCTGGGTGAGGGAGTCCTGAACTAGGGGGTGTCCGGATAGCCGGACTATCATCATCGGCCGGACTCCAAGACTATGAAGATACAAGATTGAAGACTTCGTCCCGTGTCCGGATGGGACTTTCCTTGGCGTGGAAGGCAAGCTTGGCGATACGGATATGTAGATCTCCTACCATTGTAACCGACTCTGCGTAACCCTAGCCCTCTCCGGTGTCTATATAAACCGGATGGCTTTAGTCCGTAGGACACGACAACAACCATCACAACAATCATACCATAGGCTAGCTTCTAGGGTTTAGCCTCCTTGATCTCGTGGTAGATCTACTCTTGTAATACCCACAATATCAATATCAATCAAGCAGGACGTAGGGTTTTACCTCCATTAAGAGGGCCCGAACCTGGGTAAAACATCGTGTCCCTTGTCTCCTGTTACCATCCGCCTAGACGCACAGTTCGGGACCCCCTACCTGAGATCCGCCGGTTTTGACACCGACATTGGTGCTTTCATTGAGACGGTTCTGGGACGGTGTTGCCGCTACCCTCCTGCCACGTGATGGATGGCTTGAAGAGCCTTTCCACAAAGGTGTTAGGCGGGATGGGGTCGCACTTGGCTCCCATGCGGGCAAGTATGTCCGCAGCTTGATTACTCTCTTGAGCCACATGATGAAACTCGAGCCCTTTAAACCCAGCTGATATTTTAAGTACGGCATTGCGGTAAGCCGCCATCTTCGAGCCCTTTGCGTCGAAGTCTTCGTTTATCTGAGATATTGCAAGGTTCGAGTCCCCGCGTACTTCAAGGCATTGTATGCCCATGGAGACGGCCATCCGGAGACCATGCAATAGGGCCTCGTATTCGGCTGCATTGTTTAAGTCTGTATACCGTATTTGGAGCACATAACGGATTGTGTCTCCTGTGGGGGGGTGTCAAGACGACACCAGCCCTCAATCTGGCTAACATTTTAGAGTCGTCGAAGTGCATCACCCAGTTGGAATATGTGCCGTATTCTTTAGGGAGTTCGGCCTCTGTACATTCAGCGTCGAAGTCAGCCAACACCTGAGATTTGATAGCTCGGCATGGCTTTTAAGTTATTTCAAATGGTAAGAGCTCAATGGCCAACTTGGCAATCCGGCCGGTGGCATCCCGATTGTTTATAATGCCGTTAAGTGGTACTTCAGAAGCCACCGTGATCGAGCACTCTTGAAAGTAGTGTCGCAGCTTGCGGGATGCCATAAAGACCGCATGTGCTATGTTTTGATAATACAGGTATCAGGATTTGCACGGTGTAAGGATCGTTGATACATAATATACTAGTTTTTGAAGTGGGAATTTATGTCCCTCCTCATCTCGTTCGATGACGCGCACTGCACTCACTACCTAGTGAGTTGCAGATATGTACAACAGCATCTGTTGGCCAATGTTTGGTGCGGCCAGGATTGGGTTACTCACAAACAGAGCCTTTATTTCTTCCAGTCCGGCTGTGGCAGCGTCCGCCCACATGAAGTGGTCCATGCAGCGTAGCAAGCGATATAATGGCAATGCCTTTTCCCCTAGTCTGGAGATAAAACTGCTTAAAGCTACCACGCACCCAGCTAATTTTTGGACCTGCTTGAGGTCTGTTGGTATTGCCAACAGTGACAAGGCTCGGATTTTAGCGGGGTTTGCTTCAATTCCTCTGTTGGAGACGATGAACCCAAGCAGCTTTCCGGCTGGAACGCCAAAACGCACTTTTCTGGATTGAGCCGTATGTCATATGCCCGGAGGTTGTCCAATGTAAGGCATAAGTCATCCACCAGTGAATTGACATGTTTGGTTTTGATGACTACGTCGTCTACATATGCCTCCACAGTTTTGCCGATCTGCTTTTCCAGGCATGTTTGAATCATGCATTGGTAGGTTGCACCGGCGTTCTTGTGCCCGAGAGGCATAGTGTTGAAGCAGAAGGGCCCATACGGAGTGATGAATGCCGTTGCGGCTTGGTCGGATTCTTTCATCTTAATTTGATGGTATCCGGAGTATGTGTCAAGGAAGCATAAGGAATCGCATCCTGCGGTTGCATCAATGATCTGGTCAATTTGAGGTAGAGGGAAGGGGTCCTTAGGGCAAGCCTTATTAAGGTCTTTGAAATCGACACACACGCACCAGGATTTATCCTTCTTAGGTACCATAACCAGGTTTGCTAGCCAGTCCAGATGTTTGATCTCTCTGATAAACCTGGCTTCGAGTAGCTTGGCTAGCTCCTCCCCCATAGCCTGTCGTTTGGGTTCGGAGAATCAGCGCAGAGTTTTCTTGTCTGGTTTGTATCCTTTTAGTATATTGAGACTATGCTCGGCCAGTCTTTGTGGGGTACCTAGGATATCTGAAGGGTGCCAGGCAAAGATGTCCCAGTTCTCATGTAGGAATGCGCATAATGCTGCATCTACTGTTGGATCCAGCTGTGCCCCAATGGAGGATGTTTTCTAGGGGTTCGTCGGCTGGACCTGAAATTTGACTATTTCGTTTGCTAGCTGGAAGGAAGTAGATTTGGGTCTCTTGTCGAGGATTACATCATCCCTATCTACTGTAGAATGTAGAGTGGTCAATTCCTCATCCGCGAGGGCCTTGGATAATGCCTCAAGGGCCAAAGAGGTGGTTTTGTTTTCGACGCGGAGTGCTATGTTTGGATCACTAGTGATAGTAATAATTCCATTGGGCCCGGGCATTTTGAGCTTTATATACCCGTAATGGGGTATGGCTTGGAAGCGTGCGAACGCGTCTCACCCCAGCAAAGCATGATACCCGCTGTTGAATGGTGCCACATGGAAGAGTAACTCTTCGGACCTATAGTTCTCCGGCATGCCGAATACCACGTTGAGTTTGATTTTTCCCGAGCATCTGGCTTCTCGACTAGGGATAATACTGTGAAAGGTTGTGTTACTTTGCGCAATGCGACTCCTGTCCATTTGCATTTTGCTGAGCGTGTCCTCGTAGATGAGGTTCAGTCTGCTACCACTGTCCATGAGCACTTTAGTGAGTCAAAAACCGTCTACTATTGGGTTTAGGACCAAAGCAGCTGGTGCCCGGACTGAGCGGCTCTTGGTTTGTCATCCTGTTGAAAGTGATCGCCGTGTCATTCCAAGGATTTACTGCTGCCACGTGGCAGACCTTGGCGAGGTCGCGGAGCGCCCTTTCGCGCCAATTATTTGAAGAAAAGGTCTCGAAGACTGTTGGGGATATAATTACTGAGTGTAAACCGGCCAGGAGGGCCCGGTTCACCCTCGACTATGCTGAAGCCCATGAAGATCCAGAAGATGGCACTTTACTAATGAAGCTTAGAGGTCCGGAGCCCAAAGGCGGATTAGGGCCCATAGTGTAAACCGCCATAACTATGTAACTTGTAATGTAAGTTAGGAAAGGAGAGACCGAGCCAGACACTTTGTATGAGTCGGCCTCGGGGCTCTGTAGACCGGCTAGGCGTCAACCTATGTATATAAAGGGACGACCCGGCGGCGGTTCAGGGACAAGAAACAACAACTCGAGACTCAGGCAAAGCATATTTGCTCCCTGGTCATCGAAACCCAATCAATCCCATCACAACTACACGTAGGCTTTTACCTTCATTGAAGGGGCCGAACTAGTATAAGCCTCCCGTGTCCCTTGTCCGGTTTAACCCCTTCAAGCTAACCCGTTGTGATGGCTCCACGACTAAGTCCTTTCATGAGGACATCTGATGTGTTAATTCCACGACAGTTGGCGCCCACCGTGGGGCTATCGCACGATGGTTTCGAGTTCTTGAAGGGCAGCTTTGAAGGACTCAAGGGGAACGTGGTCGGCCGGATGACCAAGAGTCATCACAGCAAGCTCTACATCGACGACGAAGGATGGGGCCCGGAGGCCGGCTCAATCAAGTACGGGTACCGGGTCCCCTTTGGCAGAATTCATGTCTTCGTCGGCAAGATCGGCAAACCGGGCCCTGAGCCGGACATTTGCACCGACCTCATCGAAACGGCTCAGCGTGCGAGTCCAGCCTGATTTAAGCCCTCCATGAAGCGTGCGTTCATAGGATGTGTCCATGGGATCGGATCTGAACCGGTGTCTGAAGGCGAGACGATTGTTTATTCCGACGGTGAGTCATCCACTGGCGAAACCGATTCCTTGTACCGGATTCGTAGTGGTGTGTTCGAAGGATATTCCGATGGCAACAGTATTCCAGACCTCCTTGAACCGCCAAGTCGGGTTGCTGTTTACATGGCCGGAACACAGCCCACTTTGCAGTCTTCATCTACAGCAGCAATGAATACCGGATCAGCAGCCGCGGCAGGAGCCCCAGCGCGCCAACCGGCTCAAGTCCTCTCCGGTTTGATGGATGTCTGGGAGACCTTGTTAACCACTGCAGTCACCCCGGAGACGCGGGATCAGCACAACACGGACGTTGCGAAGCTGAAGGACCAGATAACACAGGCTGAGGACCTGGCAATTGAGGATGCTAGGATGGTTGAAGAACGGGCCGCTTTGGATGCCCAATCACAGCAGATATAGGCGCAGAATTATCGGCTCATGCTGGATCGGACCGCATCGGAAGATGTAATGCAAAGGAAGTACCGGTCTCGTCTGTCGTTGGTCTACGAAGGACTGAACCTTTTTCAAACACCAGGCGCTGGGCCGAGCAATCCGGCAGCTGCAAACCGGACTGATGCACCTAGGACAGCTTCGGATCAACTACGGATAACGGAACCACCCCGACGAACAGATAACCCACCGCAATACGTGTCCACACCGCCGGGTCACTTCTCGAGCCCTCTGGATAACATTATTGCCGCAGCATCGCGCCTGGCAGCTATTCCGATGGAGGGTGATTCACTAGCAGCAATTGAAACGCGGCGGGCTAGGGACCTTCTTCAAACCGCCATGGTGCAGCAGTAGGCTTATTCCTATAGCCGGGATAGAATTCATTTAACCCCCCGTCCGAGCCCAAGCTATAGCAGGCACATGGATGAACTGGAAGAGTCTAGCAGTGCTCGGCGTCGTAATGCTCAAGACGTGGTGGATAATGGCAGAGCACGAAGAGAGGCCGCTTTGGGTCGTCATCAACCCGCCCCGGTTCAGCCAGCGGCATCAGTAGACCGAGGCATAGGGCTGGCCTTCAGTTCCTGGGGAGTGCTGTGTCTTATTCTGGCTCTCTGTAATGTGCGTCTGCCCAAGGATTTCAAGGGTCCACGTAAAGTGCCTAATTACACTGCGGATCAGCCACCTGAGGCATGGGTTGAGAGTTATCAGATGGCAATGGAGATGCTAGATGTGGATGAAGCAGCTTGTGCAAAGTACTTCACGATGATGTTGGAGGGGACAGCCCGTACTTGGTTGAAAAATTTACCAGCTAACTCCATCGAGTCATGGGATCAGTTGAAGGCCCGGTTTATAGCCAATTTCAAAGACACATGCAAACAGCCCATGTCCATTGTGGATCTAGATGCTTGTGTTCAAGGGGAGAACAAGTCAACAACTCATTGGGTACGCCAGGTTTCAGAAGTTTTGCATTCGTCCGATCGGATTAACGCTGGTCAAGCGATCATAACGCTGGAGCGTAACTGCCGGTTTAAGTCACTGAAGATGAAGTTGGGACGGCTCAAGCGCCACTGCAACGACATGGGAACCCTTATGGCAGCCTTGGTCAAGTATGCCGATTCTGATAATACCAAGGTCCCGATTCTGATGATGAGAAACCGGAGAAGGGAAAGTAGAACGGTGGTGCAAAGGGACAGCATCACAACCAAGGAGGCCATGGGAATAATGGTAAGTGCAAGGCAGATAATTCAGATCTTGTGGCTAACACCAATATGCAACGTCGTAAAGGTAAACCGCCCCAGCGCGGTGGAGGGATGAATCTGGAACGTTTGATGAACCAACCCTGCCCAAAGCATGGAACCAAGGAGGCCCCTTCTACACATCTGTGGAAAGATTGTTATATCATGAAGGAGTTCAAGAATTCTGATGTTTTCTGGTATGATCAGGGTCCGTCGGGCGATTCAGGTCCATGTTTTCATGGTGGCGGCGGTTCAAGCTCTGGATTTCAGTATAATCAGGGTAACCAGCACAACCAAGGTGGTAATGGCCAACAGAGTAATCAAGGGAATCAGCAGCAATCAGGTTATCAAAGTCACCCCAAGCAGTTGAATGGTGGGCAGTATCATGTGTTCACTACTAGCCTGTGTAAGCGAGATCAGAAGCTTCACAAAAGGGCAGTCAATGCTGTTGAACCGGCAGTGCCACGTTACTTACGGTGGTCCGAGCAGCCCATTGTGTGGAGTAGAGAGGATCATCCGCCCCGGATTGACAATCCGGGTCAACTAGCTTTGGTGGTGGCACCTCAGGTGGGAGGTTACAAGTTTACCAAAGTACTGATGGATGGAGGGAGCAGTATCAACATCCTGTACTATGAGACTTTTCGTTGCATGGGGTTGACAGACAAAAGTCTTAAACCGTCCAACACTGTTTTTCATGGTGTAGTACCAGGTAAATCGGCGTATCCTATTGGCAAGATCTCTTTGGAGGTTGTGTTTGGAGATGACCATGATTCCAGGTCTGAAAAATTGACCTTTGAAGTGGTAAAAACCCAGAGCCCGTATCACGCACTGTTTGGACGGCCGGCTTACGCAAAATTCATGGCGAGGCCCTGCTATATCTATTTGCAGCTCAAAATGCCGGGTCACAAGGGGACTATAACGGTACATGGAAGTTGAAAGATCGCTTTGGATTGTGAGGAAGGTGATGCGGCTTACGCCGAGTCGGTTTGTGCTACAGAGGAGCTGAAGTTTTATAAGGACAATGTTGATCCGGCAGACATGACTCCTTTGAAGAAGCCCACCACTGAGCATGACCCGACCCTGAAGTTCAAACCGGCTGATGAGACTAAACTTGTTGACTTTGTTCCTGGAGATTCATCCAAACAGTTTAGCATCAGCACCAATATGGATCCAAAATAGGAAAGCACGCCCATCGAGTTCATCCGTGAGAACCGGGACATTTTTGCATGGAAGCCTTCTGACATGCCAGGTGTACCAAGGGAACTCGCTGAGCACACTCTCAATATTGATCCCAAGTTTAAACCGGTCAAGCAATTTCTTTGGCGGTTTAACGAGGAAAGACGCAAGGCCATTGGTGAAGAGGTAGCCCGGCTGTTGGCTGCTGGCTTTATCATCGAAGTATTTCACCCTGAGTGGTTGGCTAATCCGGTGCTCGTTCTTAAGAAAAACGGTACTTGGCGTATGTGTGTGGACTACACAGATTTGAACAAGGCTTGTCCAGCAGATCCTTTTGCTCTCCCGCATATTGATCAAATTATTGATGCGACGGCGGGTTGTGAGCGCCTGAGTTTCTTGGATGCTTATTCAGGTTATCATCAGATTAAGATGGCAGTTAAGGACCAGGAGAAGACAGCCTTCATCACTCCCTTTGGAGCCTTCTGCTATGTTTCTATGCCCTTCGGGCTCGAAAGTGCCCAGGCTACTTATTAGCGTTGTGTGCAAAATTGTCTTCACATGCAGATTGGGCGTAATGTTCATGCCTATGTGGACGACATTGTGGTAAAGTCTAGGAAGAAGGAAACCTTGATAGATGATCTCAAGGAAACGTTTGACAATCTTTGGGTTTACAAAATGATGCTTAATCCGGACAAGTGTGTTTTTGGTTTTCTGGTAGGCAAGCTCCTAGGCGTTCTGGTGTCCAACAAAGGCATTGAGGCTAATCCGGAAAAATCAAAGTGATTACATCTTTGGCTAAAGCGAAGTGTATCAATGATGTTCAGCGTTCGGCGGGTCGAATTGCCGCCCTTAGCCGGTTTATCAGCCGTTTGGGAGAGAAGGTGATTCCTTTGTATCAGATGTTGAAAAAGACAGACGATTTCGTCTGGAGTGATGCAGCTGATGCAGCGTTTGAGGACTTAAAGCAGCAGTTGGTTGAACCGCTGATTTGCTGCTCCGGTTGACAAAGAGCCTTTGTTATTGTACGTGGCTGCTAGTGCCCGTGTTGTCAGCGTGGCGATTGTGGTGGAACGCAAGGAGGCTGGTAAGGAATACCCAGTTCAACGACAGGTTTACTACCTCAGTGAAGTACTTATCGAGTCAAAGCAACGATATCTGCATTGGCAGAAGCTGGTTTATGGGGTTTTTATGGCAAGTCGGAAGCTCAAACAGTACTTTCAAGGCCATCCCATTACAGTGGTCAGTTCAGCTCCTTTGGGCGATATAATTCAGAACAGGGAGGCGACTGGCCGGGTTGCAAAGTGGGCAATTGAGCTTGGCCCGCACGGATTGAAGTATATGCCTCGGACATCAATTAAGTCACAGGCACTTGTTGACTTCATCAATGATTGGACCGAGTTACAAGCACCAGAGGACAAACCGGATAATACATATTGGACCATTCACTTTGATGGATCCAGGCAATTGGAGGGCTCGGGGGCTGGAGTTGTTCTTACTTCCCCTCGAGGTGATAAAATTTGTTATGTCCTCCACTTAATGTTTCCTTGTACTAACAATGCAGCTGAGTACGAGGCCTTCCTTCACGGTCTCTGGGTGGCTAAGGAAATGAACTTGAGTCGGGTTCGCTGTTTTGGAGATTCTGATCTGGTGGCTCAACACGTTTCTGGTACTTGGGATTCTAAGGACCCACTTATGGCGGCTTACAGACGCGAGGTGGATGTCGTGTCAGGTCATTTTAAGGGTTATCGGGTTGAGCACATTGACCGGCGCAAAAATGAGGCAGCTGATGCTTTAAGACGGCTGGGATCTCAGCGTAAACCGGTACCACCCAATACCTTTTTAGATATCTTGCATAACCCGTCCGTTAAGTTACCTATAGAGGAGGATTTAGTTGTTTCTGATCCGAAGGCCCAATTGGTGGCTGCTTTACACACTACTCCGGATTGGACGGTTCCATATTTGGCGTATTTAACCGAGGCGAGTTACCAGATGATGAGGTTTTTGCTAGACAGATAATCCGGCGGTCCAAGTCCATGGTTATTCACAATGGCGAGTTACGCCGTTGCAGTGTTTCAGGCGTTTTTCAACGTTGTATTTCCCCTAAAGAAGGAGAAGAGATTCTACGTGAAATCCATGAAGGGGATTGTGGTCACCACGCCGGTTCAAAATCCCTGGTGGCTAAAGCTTTTTGTCATGGGTTCTATTGGTTGACAGCTCATGCTGATGCGGAGGATCTGGTAAAGCGGTGTGACACTTGTCAGAAATTTTCACGTCGAGCTCATGTTCCGGCTCAAGAGCTACGGATGATTCCTATCACTTGGTCGTTTTCCACTTGGGGGCTTGATATGGTGGGACCTTTTAAGCGCTCCCAGGATAAGAAGACCCACCTGTTGATGGCGGTTGACAAGTTCACTAAATGTGTTGAAGCGGAGCCTGTCAGCAAGTGTGATGCAGCCACGATGGTTCAATTTCTCAAAAAGATCATTTTCCGTTTTGGGTTTCCACACAGCATCATCACAGATAATGGCACAAACCTTTCCAAAAGGTGAGATGGAGGAGTTCTGCCAACGAGAGCACATCCGGCTTGATGTAGCGTCCGTGGCTCATCCCTAGTCCAATGGTCAAGCTGAGAGGGCGAATCAAGAGATCTTGAAGGGCATTAAGCCCAGGCTTATGGTTCCTTTGAAATGGACGCCGGGTTGTGGAAGAGTTACCATCTGTTTTATGGAGTATAAACACCAACCCAAATCGATCAACGGGCTATACACCTTTCTTCATGGTTTATGGGGCTGAGGCTGTCCTCCCAAGTGATATTCGTCATGACTCGCCCCGGGTTGCCAATTATGTTGAAGCGGACAGTGAGCAAGCGCGTCAAGAGGCGTTGGACCTGTGAGATGAGAAACGGAACATGGCTTTGGCTCGGTCGGCGGTTTATCAACAAGACCTACGGTGTTATCACAGCCATCGGGTTAAGACACGAACCTTTCAAGAAGGCGACTTAGTGCTTCGGCTCATCCTTGGATCAGACCGATATGCACAAGTTATCGCCACCTTGGGAAGGACCCTTTGTGGTCAGCAAAAATCTGCACAACGGATCTGACTACCTCATTGATGTTCGAGAAGACTCACGCAGTTCTGAGGAGGAGACCCAGCGGCCATGGAACATAGCTCTCCTTCGGCCTTACTACACCTGAGCCATAGGCTTTCCTTATGTACATATTATGACAATGTATATATTATGATCAATATAATAAACTGGCATCCTTGCTACAAGCAGGGCCTCTGCCGTTCTTCCAATATTTCTTGGTTACAAGGGGGCTTCTGCTCTCAAAGCGATGACTCACCTTGTCCATTAAAACCGGCTATCATGCCACAATACAGCTTGGGAGCTTCACACCCAAGGGGCCAAAGAGAGTCTGGATGTTATACACAGCTCAAACATAGGCACCCATTGAGCACAGCTCACAAAATTACTTGGGGGCTCTTTTGTGCAAAAGCCACAAAGAGTTTGAAAGGACCCTTGTAATTGGGTATCGACCCACGGCTTGGAAGCCTGGTGTATTCGCCTAAAACCCTGGGTTAACCTGCCTTCATCAAGTAAGCCACTCCTATCCAGGTAATCCTGGTACGACCCGCCGAACGTTTGACAAGTCAATCTTATACAAGACCCTGAACTTGTCAAAGTTAAAACGACGATTGGTTAGTTGGAGGCCCATCTTAAAAGGCTTTGCAAAATGGTTTAACTCAGTGGCCTGGCAGCCCATGAAAAGCCTCGAATTTGGGCCTGGCAGCCCTTGAAAAGCCTTGACTACATGGTTTCTTGTTTTGTTTTCTTGCTAAAGTTTTCACCTTTCTTGATGACTTTGTTTTAAATCGGTGTTCTTTTGACCTGTTGTGGCTTTTTAGTCATGATGTTAACCCGGTGTTTGTTAACCCGGCTTGGCTTTCAGCTATAAGTTGTCAGACCATCTCATCAAACCGGTGTTCGTTAACCCGGCATGGCTTTGACTATACGTCGCCAGTATGATCATCTGGTGTTCATTATAACCCGGCGTGACTTATTTATCCTATCATTATAGGGTAAGGGTCTTAATAAGCTCAAAATTTTGGGTTTCCACCCTCATTAAGTGATTCCACATCACAGGTACGAGTTATTTCATATTTATTCCGCTTTGGTTATTAACCAGGCTTTATCTTGGGCATTATGACCCGTCCAGCGGTAAACCACCCGGACAGATCTTTTTATGCAGACATAGGGATTGCATGACATTATAAAAATATATAAGCCAGCACTGAAATTATTACGGCGGATCAAGCAAAGTATATCATAGTGCACGATGGCAGCAGATCAAAGTATTTTAACTAGCCTATTACAAGGCGCTTCAAGGCCCAAAATATGGACTTGTTTCTTTCCACAGATCAAAGTTCATGACACATCAATCAGATTGCCGGATCAGGATTCATCACCATGTTGACGTGATGTTGATGGATCATCTGGCGTCGGTTCAGCTTCCTCTTCTTCATCCAGTAGCTGGAAGTCAGTGGTGGTCCAGTTAGTCCGGGTTAAAGCCTGAAAGACAGCATCTTCACTTATAAGTTCAGCCGGATCAACATCAGGGGCGTAAGTGTGCTTACGGATTGGTGAAATAAGATTTTGCACTTCCGGTATGGCAGTATCAACCCGTTTATTGTTGGCATCGTAGAAGGACCGGTGAACCGTCAAGTTAGCTTCTTCTGCCAGTTGACTCGCCAGAGGACGCATCTCCCTTGTCACAGCTTTGAGGGCTTCATTGTCAAACTCTGCCCCGTTCTCTTGTTCACTGGGGAAGCCCTTGGCAATATCCACCGGATCGAGGTCAGCTATCCATGCTTTAGCTCGGGTAAGTCCCAACAAAGCGCCAGCCCTGGCAGCAAATCGATTCATCTCTTCTATCTGTGCCGGTGTTACGGATAACTTTGCTAGAGTATCCTTGATCAAAGTGGGGGCCGGATTGTTGTATGAAGTTGCACAGATAATCCGTTGAGAACCGGTATATAGTTGTTCAATCAAAGTGTACGCTGCCTTCAGCTTCATCCGCATATCAGAGCCCAGATGAGCAATGCGGCTACCTACAATGGTTTAAGAATTTCATGTTAAACCGGCAAATTACCAACATGGTTGTCGGTGTCAAAACCGGCGGATCTCGGGTAGGGGGTCCCGAACTGTGCGTCTAGGCGGATGGTAACAGGAGACAAGGGACATGATGTTTTACCCAGGTTCGGGCCCTATTGATGGAGGTAAAACCCTACGTCATGCTTGATTGATATTCATGATGTGGGTATTACAAGAGTAGATCTACCACGAGATCAAGGAGGCTAAACCCTAGAAGCTAGCCTATGGTATGATTGTTGTTCGTCCTACGGACTAAAACCATCCGGTTTATATAGACACCAGAGAGGGCTAGGGTTACACAGAGTCGGTTACAATGGTAGGAGATCTACATATCCGTATCGCCAAGCTTGCCTTCCACGCCAAGGAAAGTCCCATCCGGACACGGGACGAAGTCTTCAATCTTGTATCTTCATAGTCTTGGAGTCCGGCCGACGATGATAGTCCGGCTGATGATGATAGTCCGACTATCCGGACACCCCCTAGTCCAGGACTCCCTCAGTAGCCCCTGAACCAGGCTTCAATGACGATGAGTCCGGCGCGCATATTGTTCGGCATTGCAAGGCGGGTTCCTCCTCCGAATAATTCATAGAAGATTGTGAACACCAGGATAGTGTCCGGCTCTGCAAAATAAATTCCACATTCCACCGTAGAGAGAATAATATGTACACAAGTTCAATCTGCTGACTTATTTTGTGGCATGACGTCACACCACTACCAAGCCTTTACTTGAATCGTTTTTTACTATACCACCTCAGCGCGTTTAGCGAAGCGGTTTCCTTGGCACGTCTTGTCGAAGCAGTGATCGTGTTCCCCTTATTCCGGGATTCTCATCAATACGGACGTGGGTAACCCAACCGCGCCCGTCGCCACGCCCCCTCTATCGAGGGCGAGTCCCGAACGGTAACGGAGACGGCTCTCGGTATTCTCCCTCTTTATAATGGGACCAAGGCTCATTTCTTTTCTTCAATCCTCCATCGAATCTTCTCCTTGCTCCAAGTTCCAACACCCAGAGCCCCAGATTCAAGCGCTTCGGACCTTCAACAATGTCCGGCTCCGACCTTCAGGGCCGGTGGGTGCCCTCCTCCGTCACGAAGGAGGACGTGCTAAAGCTGCGAGAGGCCAAGTACCTGTCTTACGAGATTTCGCACAGGTTGCCCGCCGAAGGGCAGGCCATCCCCACCCCTGAGCCTGGCGAGTACGTCGTCTTTGTATCCCACCTCCGTCGGGGTTTAGGCTTCCCGATGGATCCTTTTGTGAGAGGGCTCATGTTTTACTATCGGTTGGAATTCCACGACTTGGCTCCGGAGTCCATCCTCCGTATTTCCGCATTTATCGTCGTTTGTGAAGCCTTCCTCCGCGTCACCCCCCACTTCGGCCTGTGGCTGAGGACCTTCAATGTGGAGCCGAAGATGATCGAGGGGCGTCAAGCAGAGTGCGGCGGGGCGGCCGTAAGCAGGAGGGCCGATGCCCCGTGGCCCGAGGGCTCCTTCCAAGAGGAGCTCGGCTTGTGGCAACAGGAGTGGTTCTATATTACCGCTCCGAAGGGCAGCAAGCAGAAGTCGCCGCCCTTATTCCGCTCGGGACCTCCACGACGGTTGATGTCGTGGGTCAACCAAGGGCTCAACTGGGGGCCGTCAAAGGATGTGCCCCTACTGCAGGGCCGGATTCGAGACCTCCAAACGAGGGAGATCGATATGGTTGTGGTAATGCAGGTCATGCTGATTAGGCGTCTCCTGCCCTGCAAACGCTGCCCTCTCCGGCTGTGGGAGTTTAATCCGGAGGGGCCACGGATTCTTCAACACTTCATGGGTATGACACCCATGGAGATGTACAAATTATTCTTCGGATCATGAGAGGCGTGTCCGGAATTGATCGAGGACATTGGCCTAAGCTGCAATCGCCCGGATACACAAGTAAGTAGCTCCGAGTCCAGACATACCGTTTTTTTGCCTTTCTATGATTCACCTTTTGACCGATTTCCTTCTAAATAGGAGTGGATAGCGCAAGCAAAACTGATACAATGTCCGGGCCCCCTCCCAGAGACCGCGTCGGATTCCGTCCTGGTCAGGATGCTGGAGGTTGCGCCTTCAGAGGAAGGTGAAGGGGAAAATAGAAGAGCTACCGCCTCGCCCAAGGAGGCTCTTGAAAGAGGGGGGATCGAGAATCCCTCCCTCCAAGGGGAGAAGAGGACTGCCTCCGAGGACCCGGGGGCCAAAGCCCCTAAGCGGGGGAAGAAATCTTCGCCAGAGGGTCCTGCGTCCGAGGAGGCCCCGGCCGCACAGTCTCCCCTAAAGAATCAGCCCTCCAACGAGCCGTAAGTAGAAAGAAGGGAGTTTTATAATAAGGGACAACCCTATTTGTGCTTCTGAGGATAACTCAAGTTTTTACCTTGTAGTTCGGATCTCCGTCCTTCGCAAATGAGCTTGTCTTCGGGGGACCTTCGTTCGGAGATGGTGGAGAGCGAGACGCCTCCGTCCGCGGCGCCGTCGGATAGGGCGGACGAGCCTGAAGTGTCATCACGAAGGGTGCCCCCGAGTTTGGCAAAGCCGGATAGTTCAGCACCGACTGGTGTACGGCTGAAGGATCTGCTTGAGAAGGCGTCTATCTTAGAAGATCACCATGCATTGATGAGTATGGTGATTGGAAGGATTTCGTCCGCCAAAGGTGGATTGCGTAATGCCGTCAGGAGTTTGCTAGCGGGGTTTGAGGTATGTAAAAATGACACACCTTTTGACAGTTTTACACATAAAGTGCGCCCTGTATAGATAGTAGCCCCTGAGACTCGGTAGGTTGTCGAAAGCGACAGCGTGCCGATGATGAAAATTGCAGGTTTCAATTTTCGCCATTCCTATGCAGGTGGAGGATCGTCCGGGGGCTAGCCGGACTGATGGAGTTGCTGAACTAAAGCGGCAACTCGACGTTGCGGATGCGGACATCGCGCTAGTCAACAGGCGACTTGATGAGTCGCAAGGTAAGTGTTTCTTTGCGGTCACTTGGTAAGGGAGCCGAAGCCCGCTCCTTACAACATGCGTGTGAAATGCAGATGGTGCCGCTGCTGTGGAGAGCCTTCAGGCCGAACTTGCTCAAGCCAAGGAGCAAGCCAGAAGGAGTGATGCGGCTGCCTCGAGGGCGGCCAAGGAGTTAGAAGCCGAAAGGGCAGCGCACTGCCGAAGCGGGGAAGAGATGGCCGAAATGGCCGTGAAGTTAAAAGATGCTACCGACCGCAATGAGGCTCTTGAAAAGGAGCGCCTAGCAGGGCAAGAAGACATGGGGAAGGCCACCGCCGAAGCCAAGGATGCCCGTTCTGCAATGCGGGCTAGAAAGGAAGAGCTGCGCCAGGCCGGAGACATTGTGGCTGGCAAGCCTTTTCTGCTGCGTCGAAGGTTTACGGATCCAAAGTATGCTCAGCTTGGCCAGCTCTGGGGTTCGGAGGATCCTTATATGTACTTAGCAGCGAGTGCGGCGGATGCCGTTGTGCACTTCCGAAGCCAGAAGGATCACAAGACGGAAGAGCTGTTTTGGTCTCAATTCCATAGTCCAGAGCGTCCACTTCCGCTGACCGACCGGTTGGCCGAGTGGGCTGAGCTGAATAGGTTGTCTGGGCTTGCCATGACGGATATCATGACTCATGTCTGGCCGGATAGGCCCAAGCCTAAGAGCTATTTTGGCTTATTGCAGCAATTTCTTGGGGTGGTGCCGCATATCAAGGCGATGAAGCGGTCGGCCTGCATAGAGGGTGCACGGATGGCACTCGCCCGTGTGAAGACACATTGGACAGAGATGGATGCCACCGCTGTTGCAACCCAGGGTTCGGACGAAAGTCGGTTACCCGCCGAGCACTATTTTGGCAAAGTTCTGCGTGGTGCTCGTGTAATAGAGTCGCAGTGCTCAAAAAATGTCACGTTCAAATGAACGTTTTATTTTGTAAAACAATGTTTATGATGTAAGCGCTTTTTATACTTGTGCGTTCAAGTATTAAAATATCTCCTATGCGGCCGTTTATGTATACATGTGTATAACCTGAAAGATGGCAGTCGTCGGCTTCAGCCCCCACGCACAAGGTGCGGGGGTGTTCGCAAAAATAGCGCATTTTCACACTTAATCCAACGTCTCGGTCCTGTTAAGGAGGTGGTAGCATAGCAAACGAGGCAACCGGACTATAATGCTTTATCACTTTCACTTAGCCATGGGAGTTCGAGGGTGGGGCTACGATATAGCCCCTGGGGGCACCGCGCTCTCCGAATTCGGGGCGCGTATGTGCCTGACCGGAAAATGGTCCTTCATCAAAGCGGAGGAATTCTAAACATTCCGTTGGTCGATCGAGTGGTTGACCAGTCTCTCGATGTATCATGACAGTCAGTTTTCGGCTTTCTCTACTAAGGTGCTCGCCCAGCCGAACTGGGGCACAATCGTAGTAGTTCTCCTGGTGCCGCGTTAGCCGATGATACGGAACGTAAGGCAGCAAAACACAGGAGCCGGGCAAACCCAACATTTGACCAAAGACATGATTCGGAGCTGATGCATATAAGGCCTAACTCGAGACGCCGAACACTCCCGAAGGTGTTCGGTCTTTATAATAATGGGCAGAACAATGCCCTAAGCCCCTAGTGTCCAGGTACGGGCAAGGTCCTCTGACGCGGTCGATGCCAAAACGCCAGTCTCCTCTCTGGTTATAATGAGAAACCAGGGGATTATAGCAACAAGAGACAATAAGAAAGGTTTACGCAGGGTCTTAATCTGAAAAGAATCCTTGAAACGGGTCCCTACTGCACGTCTGCGCCTGTGTCTCTGTTGTGCCGTATCCTGGACGGGTGTGCACGTTGTTCATCTGTAAAAAGAGAGGAACTTAGTTTGAAAAGAAATCGTGCGAAAAAGTGCATAAAAATTGAAATATAAATTAATAAAGTTGAGCTTATGTTAACTCATTATTGCTTATATGCACAGCCCCTTGTGAAGGGGTGTGCGGCTAGGTAGCCCCTAGCTTATTTATTCCGGACTCGTCCAGCCGTGTCCGGGGTCTTAGACGACCTTTTAATGAAATGATGCCGCGTGGGCCGGGCATTTTAAGTGTAAGAGACGCGTAATGTGGTATTGCGTTAAAGCGGATGAAAGCTTCACGTCCCAATAGTGCTTGATAGCTACTTTTCAATGGGGCGACATGAAAGATTAGCTTTTCGCGTCGGAAGTTGTCAGGTGACCCGAACACAACTTCTAGTAATAAGGAGCCTGTGCACTTGGCGTAAGGGCCTGGCGCCACTCCTTTGAAGGAAGTGCGGCTATGTCAAATTTTAGTAAGGTCTATCCCCAACTTGCGGATTGTGTCCGGATATAGCAGGTTTAAATCACTGTCGCCGTCCATCAGGACTTGTGTAAATTGCAGTCCGTCGATTATAGGATCCAATATCAGAGCAGTCCATCCTGCGTTTCGGATACTTCTGGAATAATCCAGGTGGTCAAAAGTGATTGGTTTTGACATCCAATCTCGAGGTTCCGCTGGGGTGGACCGTGCGACACCTATCTTAGCGGGTGCCGTATTGTTTTTCCGTACTATCACATGAAGTGAGTTTACTGCTTTGACTTCTTGTGGGAAAGTCTCTTGCTTTCCGGTGCTCTGCTGGTAGAGTTCGTCATCGTCCTTGCTTGGCGCGTCGAGCCCCTTGTGTTCGGCGTTGAGTCTGCCGGACTGTTTAAAAACCCAACAATCTCGGTGGGTATGGTTTGCAGGCCTTCCGGAGGTACTGTGGATTTGACATATCCGATCCAAAATTTTGTTTAAGTTGGATAGCTCATCACTGTTGTCCTTAAGAGGCAGTGTTTTATTGTTTGGCCACGAGCTTTTGAATCCGGCGTTGATTGCTGTGCTCTTTGGGCTTTTTTTCTTTATTCTGGCGCTGATCTTTTCTGCGCCGTGATTTTCCGTTTCCATCTCTGATCTCGGATGTACTCGGGTCGCTGGTGCTGCATCTTGCTAGCCGGCTGCCTTCCCCCGTGCAAAAGCGGGTCATGAGGCTTGTTAGCACGGCCATTGTCCTTGGCTTCTCTTGGCCGAGGTGTCTGGCGAGCCATTCGTCTCGGATGTTGTGTCTAAAAGTTGCTAAGGCTTCAACGTCCGGACAGTCGACTATTTGGTTCTTTTTGGTAAGGAACCTGTTCCAGAATTTGCACGCTGACTCTCCGGGCTGTTGAGTTATATGACTTAGATCGTCTGCATCCGGAGGGCGGACATAAGTCCCTTGAAAATTTGCTCTAAATGCGTCCTCAAGCTCTTCCCAACTTCCAACAGTGTTTTCTGGGAGGCTTTTGAGCCAATGCCGAGCTGGCCCTTTGAGCTTGAGGGGTAGGTATTTGATGGCGTGGAGATCATCTCCTCTAGCCATGTGTATGTGTAGTATGTAATCTTCTATCCATACTCCAGGGTCTGTTGTTCCGTCGTATGCCTCTATGTTTATGGGTTTGAACCCTACTGGAAATTCATGATCCAGCACCTCATCGGTGAAACATAGTGGGTGTGCGGCGCCCCTGTATTTGGGTGTGCCGCTGTCTTCGAACACTTGTCGTGTTGTGTTGCTTCCTGGGGCCCTCTTTTTTGGCCCGTAGATGGACCTGGCTGGGCCGTCTGTTTTCCCAAGATCATAAGTTGGCTTGTGTGCGGTGCCGCTTATCGCTTTTGGCATGTCATCTGGTCGTCTATCCGGCCAGGCGGCCTCTTTCTTTTTTGACTGTGAGGGCTCTATGGCTTCCTCGTCAAATTCTTGCAACCGCTTGCGCTTTGGGTAGCTCTTTGTTTGGTGGCCATTGCCATATTTGTCTGCGGTCTTGAGTACTTTGCTCCACTTCATTCTGAGTATGTCTTCCGCTGTTTTGAGCTTCCGTTTTTCCTTCTTCAGACTTCTTGCAGTGGCGACGAGTCTTTTGTGAAGGTTCTTATGCTCCGATGGTGTGTCCGGCGTGAGGTCGTCCGGACTGTTGGTCTCGCCGGGCATGGATTGATTATCCGATTCGTCCTGTTCGGACGGTTGCTTGGTTGCATGTTCGTCGTCCACTGGTTTGCCCTGCTCTATTGCTGGGTCATTAGGAATGTTGTTTTTGTCGAGGCGGGACTTAGGGCGGCGTCTGTGTCGCCGTTTTGGTTGTTTGTCGGCGGGATTATCCTTTGCCGCGCCCCGTTGTTCCTCGTTATCGGTTCCTTTTGGGGTGTCCACCATATATACGTCATGTGTTGGGGTGGCCTTCCAGTGCTCAGTGAGCGCTGCTTCTTGATTGTCTCCGGCATCGTCGTCCATACCGTCGATGTCTTCGGAGTCGTAGTCTAGCATGTCGGTTAGATCGTCGATAGTGGCTATAAAGTGGGTGGTGGGTGGGCTTTGAATTTCTTCGTCGTCCGCATCCCAACCATCCTGGCCGTAGTCCGGCCAGGGCTCTCCGGATAGCGAGAGATGCTTTAGCGATTTCAGGAAGTCGCCAAAGGGTGAGTGCTGAAAGATGTCCACAGCGGTGAACTCCATGATCGGCGCCCAATCAGATTCGATTGGCCGGGGCGTAGGAGGTTCGGAGTCCGGCAGCGAGTCCAGCACCTCGGAGTCACGAGCTTTATAAGGGACGAGGTTAGTGTTCGGCTCCATCGTCGTGGAAGTTGCAGCTCCCGAGGCGGTGTCCAGCCACCCGTCCTCGATCTGCGCGATCGGCTCCGGACTATGGGTCGGAGCGGATTCGTGTGCGGCCTCCAAGGTACTGTCAGGCGGTAGAGTTAGATCATGCCCATCGTGAAAGTGCGGCACGCTCGGCTGCGGCTCAGATCCATCGAAGATCAAGTCTCCGCGGATATTGGCCGTGAAGTTTAGGCTTCCAAACCTGACCTGATGGCCAGGGGCGTAGCTTTCGATCTGCTCCAGATGGCCAACTGAATTGGCCCGCAGTGCGAAGCCGCCGAATACGAAGATCTGTGCAGGGAGAAAAGTCTCACCCAGGACTGCGTCGTTGTTGATTGAAGAAGCCATCAAGCCTATCGGTGACGACACAGAGGAACTCTCAATGAAAGCACCTATGTCGGTGTCAAAACCGGCAGATCTCGGGTAGGGGGTCCCGAACTGTGCGTCTAGGCGGATGGTAACAGGAGACAAGGGACACGATGTTTTACCTAGGTTCGGGCCCCCTTGATGGAGGTAAAACCCTACGTCCTGCTTGATTGATATTGATAATGTGGGTATTACAAGAGTAGATCTACCACGACATCAAGGAGGCTAAACACTAGAAGCTAGCCTATGGTATGATTGTTGCAATGGTTGTTGTGTCCTACGGACTAAAGCCATCCGGTTTATATAGACACCGGAGAGGGCTAGGGTTACACAGAGCCGGTTACAATGGTAGGAGATCTACACATCCGTATCGCCAAGCTTGCCTTCCACGCCAAGGAAAGTCCCATCCGGACACGGGACGAAGTCTTCAATCTTGTATCTTCATAGTCTTGGAGTCCGGCCGACGATGATAGTCCGGCTGATGATGATAGTCCGGCTATCCGGACACCCCCTAGTCCAGGACTCCCTCAATGGTCATTTAAGAAGTCTTGTCAAAACTACTTACCAAACACTGCAGAAGTCATTGCGTTCACTTGGCGCTTCAACCCAGATAGCTCTTCTGCCACCGGTTTAAGAGCTGATTCGGTGTCTTCCACTCGCTTCAGCAATGCATTTTTCTCCATCTCCCAGTTGGCACGCTCCATCTTAAACCCTTCTTTGAGCTGCTCCATAGCTGCCAAAGAGGTTTTTAGTTCATCTTTTGCCTTGGATGTTTCGGTTTGTTGGGTCTTGAGGTTCTCTTGAAGATCGGCGATTTGAGAGCCTTGGTGATTTATATCAGCCTTCCACAGGAAAATGAGGAGCATGTCAGTAATTTATTCAAAGTCCCAAGCATATAACAAGTTATACACTTGGCACTTGGGGCTAATGCAGATTGCTTCTTTACTACTGATTGTTTAAAGTCCCAAGGATCAATACAAGTTTTAATCTTGGCACTTGGGGGCTAATGTGTGTTTGATCCAAAAAATATGCAAGGAAAGCCAACAAGATACAATATGGAATATACAAGTCCCGGTTCGTCTTCAAAAGACAAACCGACCCTTGGGGGCTACGAAGTCAAAGTGTTCTTCATCTTAAAGACCCAGTTTACCTTGAAGAGATAAAGTGGCCCTTGGGGGCTACAATACAGTGAATGTACAGAAATAAGATGGTGTTTGGAAGGATACCTCGTAACGTTCCTTCATCAGATTCACTAAACCGGCTTCATAATCTCGGCTGGTGTAAAGCCAATTCAGGAATCCGGAATGAAGATCCTGAGCAGAAAGGTTAACATAGTCTAATAAATCGGTCTTCCTCTTCCCCTTACCCATAGCTGCAAATTCGTCCTTCGCAGTGTGCTTCGATAAAGCAACTGGATTGCCTGGGGCGGTATAAGCAGTACCAGTGACAACAACGTCATCATCATCCTTGGCTGGGCTCGATGGATTGACCTTGTCTTTGGCTGGGCTTGGCGGTTTGATAGCAGGGCTTGGTAGATTGGCAGCAGGGCTTGGTGGATTAGCAGTTGAACCCAGTGGATCAGCAATTGGACTTGGAGGCGTGGCATGTGGACTTGATGTTTCAAGATGTGTTTCTGGATCAGCCTCCGGCGAATTGGCATCAGCAGCTGGATCTTGTGGAGCGGATTCATCCATGACATTATCAGTATCTTTGCCAGAATTATCTGGGGTCTTCTCCGGTTCAACATCGTCAGAGGGACCGCTGGTCTTGGCTTTCTTACTCAATCGAGCTTTGGCACTGCAACATCAAAATATAGATTAGTATGATAAACCGATGCATGAAGAGACAAACCAACAAATGATGCACTTACCCAGCGACGGTCTTGAGGGGAGGCAGCTATGTGGTTGATGAACCGCCAGACGAGTTAGAAGATGCCTGGTAATTTGGATCAGACGGATTAAGTGGGTATCGGAAGAAACCCTTCAAAGGATAACGTTTTTCGGGAGAGCAAGTAACCTCTGGACGACGCTTCCGGGTTGGTGTGTCCGGTAAACCGGAAGAGGTGACTTGCTGGCCACTGTGCCGGGTTGTGCGGCGCCCTTCAGGTTGCTGTTTCTTTAAAGAAAATTTTGGATCCAAATAAGCAAGAGGGTGAGAGCATTTCAGTTTCCGAACTGCACGGTGAAATCTTTGAACCGGCACAAGATCTGAACTGGAGGAAAGAGAGATTACCTCAACATGGTCCGCACGGCTGACCTCCGCATCATCCTGATGATAGTCATTATTAATAAGATGTATGAAAAAGGAGCCAAGGGAGTCAAGTTCTACCTCTTGATCCAAATCTTCAGCATCTTCGGGCGGATCAGCAACTTCGCCGGTCTTCTTCTTGGTTGATTTCTTGACAGCTTTACTCTTGGCGCGAGGAGCTCTTGTCGGTTTCTCTGAAGCCTTCTTTTTCCAAAAGGAGTTGTTGGCCTGGAAAGTTAAACAAAGGATTATTAGAACAATGTTAAAGCGGAGGTGGACCAAGAAAGTACAAGATTAAAAACTTACTGCTGGCGGCTTGTTGGCGGCGTAAAACGGAGCCAGCCTGGTTTGACTACATATGGCGATGGGTTTGTCTAACATCCTCTTTACTAATTCGGTGACTTCGTCATCGGTCACCTCTATCTCAGTAAACCGTTGAGGATCATTGGAGTTGCCGGTGTACTCATGCATCAATCCGGAGGGGCGACTTAAGGGCAGGATGTGCCATTTAACCCAGCAACGAACAAGATCAACGCCAGTTAATCCATTGGCCATAAGAGCCCGGAGCTTAGCAAGTTGAGGGGCACAGGTTTGCCTCTCTCTGGCAGTTAGTCGTTTAGGTAATGGGTGGCCATTGCTAAGCCGATGAGGGCGGTAACCCGGCAAGGGATTCTCTTCAGCAGGGGATGTGTTCTGACATTAAAACCAAGTTTGGTTCCAGTCTTTGGGATGACTGTGGTGTGATGCATGTGGGAAATCAACCTCCTTCCTCTTCTGGATTGATACCCCGCCAAGTTCTGTGGGCCATCAGAAAACTCGGTTCGGCGGTTTAAGTGGAAGAAGTCTCGGAACAGCTCGACAGAAGGTTCTTCTTGAAGGTAAACTTCACAAAATACTTGAAAATTGCATATGTTTGACACAGAATTTGGTCCAATGTCTTGTGGATGGAGCTGAAAGCTGGCAAGGACATCCCGGAAAATTTTTGAACCGGGAGGGCTGAAGCCCCGGTCTAACTGCTGCATAAAAACGATGACTTCTCCATCCTGAGGTAGTTACTCCACTACTATTGGATCAAAGTAACCACGGCAGAAGGAAAAACGAAGAACTGAGAAGGAAAAACGAAGAACTATACAAACGAACTCATGAACCCTAGCACAGATCTAAAGATGCGGGAAAGAGAAAGCTTACCAGTGCAGATCTACTGCGGAGGGATGCCGTGAACTCTGGTCCATTTCAGGTTGATGCAGCGGCCTTTGTCGATGCAGTTCTCAAGGGTCGAGGGCGGCGGCGGAGCTTCAGAGCTTGGGCGTCACGAGGAAGAAGAAGGCATGGAAGGGGAAGAAAGAAAAGGACCCTCGGGCTTTATTTATAAGGAGAAAGGGATAAAGGGCAGGCGCGAGAATCAAGGATCCTGAAGCGGCAGAGAGGGCGTGCCTATCGCCTCGATTTTCGGGATGCCATTAATGAGGGGAATCTTTTTAATCTTTTTATACAGAAATGATGTCATGATGGGCCGTTGATGTGTCCAGAGGATGACGTCACGGCGGTTTAACAAGGTTTACAGGATGAGACAATATGGCGGTTTACGAGAATATAAGAAGATGTTCACAAGATTTCTTTAAAGTATTGAAGATTGACATGAACAGGTTCAAATCAATCTGGGGCCTAATGTTGGGGATATAATTACTGAGTGTAAACCGTCCAGGAGGGCCCGGTTCACCCTCGACTATGCTGAAGCCCATGAAGATCCAGAAGATGGCGCTTTACTAATGAAGCTTAGAGGCCCGGAGCCCAAAGGTGGATTAGGGCCCATAGTGTAAACCGCCATAACTATGTAACTTGTAATGTAAGTTAGGAAAGGAGAGACTGAGCCGACCACTTTGTATGAGTCGGCCTCGGGGCTCTGTAGACCTGCCAGGCATCAACCTATGTATATAAAGGGATCACCCGGCGGCGGTTCAGGGACAAGAAACAACAACTCGAGACTCAGGCAAAGCATATTTGCTCCCTGGTCATCGAAACCCAATCAATCACTTCACAACTAGACGTAGGCTTTTACCTTCATTGAAGGGGCCGAACTAGTATAAACCTCCCGTGTCCCTTGTCCAGTTTAACCCCTTAAAGCTAACCCGTTGCGATGGCTCCATGACTAAGTCCTTTCATGAGGACATCTGACGTGTTAATTCCACGACAAAGACCATGAATACTTTGGGATCATTGTCCTCCGAAGAGTAGTTCTATGGAGTGTTGTTGGTGAGGATATCCTCGCCACTCTTGGCCACCTGCCGGAGTATCCAACATGCTCGAAGGCTATGTGTTGGCTCGTTGTCCGGCGTCATGTGAATTTTACAAGGCTTGTCGAGCCATTCCTCGAGGACAGTTCTATGCCCCGTAACAGGTTTAATTTTCTTGTCCGTGGGATGATGATTGGGTTCTCCGTGGGGGTGCATCCTCTTTGCCCGCCTGGGGGATTGCCTAAAGGCCTGCGGTTCCCAGCGGGCTGTCTGGGTTTTCCAGGCCTTTCCATTGCACAGTACTTCTGTACTATGTGTGCCAAATCGGCAAAGTGTAGTACGCGACGGCGGTTGAGGGCATTAAGGATTCCCTCATCCATGCAGTTGTTGCAAAATACCAAGATCACGTCGTCGTCGCAGCAATCCTTGACCTTGTTGTTAACAATTAGGAATCTAGCCCAGAAGTGGTGGATTGTTTCCTGAGGCTGCTGCCGCACATACATTAAGTCGCATATGTCCGGAGAACTAGAGTTGCTTGGGAATATTTCTTGTGGTGGGTGGGTGGGTTCAAATTGGAACCCTGACCCACTGGGAAGTCTGGATTCTGAAGAATTTCCGAGGCTATAGGCCTGGATTCCAGAGCATCCGGTGCGTTTTGAGGCTCAAGGCCCGATTCCATGTTTGGAGGACAAGAAGTGTCTTCCAGAAGACGGGAGTCCGGCTCTCCGAGTTTGGAAACCAGAACATACTTTGTTCTCAACGTAGGGAAGAGTCCTTGTTGGCTTGTTCCTCCACAATTGCTACATGATGGGTGACAGGCGGAGATCTGATTTCTCTCTGATCAGGTTTAAGCCCAATCCGATCATAGTCGGTTGCGACCCCCAGGGCGGTGATGCAATCTAGCAGTTTGTTTAAGGCCGATATTTCTGCCGGATCCATCTTGTTGGAGTATTCAGGCCCGATGCGGAGGCGATTTTTGGCGATGGGTTGGGCTGCTTCTGGGTTAACGGTCGTGCGAGCACCCATGATGAAGCTGCCGAGCCGGAGGGTTTGCCCTAAAGCTAGGGCTTCTTCGGAAGTGATGTTGTCCTTGATGACAAGGGGAGCCATCAATCCTTCTGTCGACGGCACAGAGGAACTCTCAATGAAAGCACCAATGTCGGTGGGGGGGGGGGTCCCGAACTGTGTATCTAAGGATCGAGGGTAACAAGGAGGCAGGGGACACGATGTTTACCCAGGTTCGGGCCCTCTTAATGGAGGTAATACCCTACTTCCTGCTTGATTGACTTTGATGAGTATAGGGGTTACAAGAGTTGATCTATCTTGAGATCGCGATGGCTAAACCCTAGATGTCTAGCATGTATGATTGTCTTCGCCCCTAAGGACTAAACCCTCCGGTTTATATAGGCACCGAAGGGGACTAGGGTTGTACAAAGTCGGTTTACAGAGGAAGGAAACTACACATCCGGATACTAAGCTTGTCGTCCACGCAAAGGAGAGTCCCATCCGGACACGGGAGAAGGCCTTCGGTTCTATATCTTCATGGCCCGTTAGTCCGGCTCATGTCACATAGGCCGGCTCTCGGAGCACCCCATAATCCAGGACTCCCTCACCGGGCACTCAAAAAAAGAAAGAAAAAGGACTCTTAGGCTGACATGTGGGTGCCACCGGTGTTTTCGTGCACTTGCATGCCAGGGCATATTGGTGCATGCTCGAAATTCATGCTACCTTTTCATCCCCAATCTCCTGCCCCACCCCCAACTCTGGAATCTCGATTCCTACTCCAGTTCCCCCGAATCCCCCTCATGTACTCCCTGTACTCAAGCGCACTAATATGTCTCCGGTCCACGCGGATCTCCAAGCCGGAGACCCTGAGGTCCATCCTGCCTTCAACCGCTGTGTGTTGTCGCTCAACAGTGGCATGGCGGCGCTTGACGACCAGTATGCCGGCAAAGTGATGATGGTAACCATTAACAGTGACCGGCCTCCGGTCTCGCTGACCTTGTCAGAGCTCTTGGCATTGAACCCGGCATCCAAATAAGTGACTTGCTCATCGAAGTCTGTCCGCCACCAGCTGATTTCTTCGTCAGGTTCCAGACAACTTTCGACTGCAGTTATGTGTCTGAATCTTCCTGACGTTTGTTCTATGATGGCGTGCTAGTGAGCTTTGATCGGTGGCACCCAGGATGGGGCTTGGTGCCCTCTGAGCTTGAGTTTTTAACAAAGCTTACCTTCCACGGCATGCCTCGACGTGCTTGGAACAGCGAGTCCATGAATGATCTTATCAACGACCTAGGAGGTGAGCTCGTAAGTATGTTTTTTCCTCCAGACAGCTGGGCTCTGAGGGTTATGGCATGGATGAGGAAGCCATCCACCATACCGATGCAGGAACAGGGGTTGTACTATTTGTCGCCACCAAGGCCGCCATGTACCACGTTAGGGATGTACATGTATTGAGTGTTCATGCATGTCAAAGAAGTGGTCAATCCATCAATCGAAGTCCTGTCGCCGCCGCTGGTGCCAGGGTATATCGATGATGTCCATTACAGGAATCAACATTAGACTTTCCCCGTGTTTCTCGGAACGATGGATGGCATAGGGCCTACTCCATCGCACGGCAGAGGCGACTTCTTCTTTGGGAGAAGAGGCCGGGTTGGATGCCTGGATGTGCTCTAATTTGAGGTAACAACTGAATCTTCTCAGGTACTAGTTAAATCCGAGCTATCAGTGTGAAGCACTGATGTGCCAGTACATTTGATTGTGACATGTTCTATTTTTGTACCTGAACTTTTTTTAGAAAGTGGTGTATGTCAACTTAATGTGCTAGCAAAACTTATTGTGTTGCCTATCTGTTTTCTTTGCACAACATTCAAGATATTTCTCCGTCATTGATAAAGACGACGAACGGTTATGTATGAGTTCGTTGGTTTCAACATAGCCCTACCCGTAGCAATCCACTGCTTCCATCCTGATTGTGCCACCTGCGTGAAATTTTTGTATGCAAGTTCAGTGTGCTATGAATATGATTGTGTCAACTATATAAGTTTTTACCGAGCATCAGCAATGCATATGGCTGAAAGATGTATTTACGAGCATCGACCGATGGGTCTTTGTCTCTCTCTCTCTCTCTCTCTCTCTCTCTCACACACACACACACACACACACACAAGTGGGACCGTTGAATTACTTCTTCACTCGTGATAGCTTTTAATTAGGTTCCGCTGTACTCTAACTTTTTTCTTAAGTTGAGCTCAGTGACTTCAAAGAGTTGTATGGAAGCCTTGTTTGGGACTTTTCAGGCATCGTTGAATGTGGGCTGAGTAGCCGTGTAAAGTTGTACTGTACTACACATGCCTTTTTCATTAAACATCAGCAATGCAACGGGGCCGACAGTTGTACACAAGATCCTAAAATAAGAGCAGCCTAGTCTATGTTTCTTTTAATAAAATGCACAGCTTAGTTCATTTTTTATATAATAAGATTACCAAGCCCAACTTAATTTTTTAATAATATTGCTATCTCAATAATATTTTTTATACAAAATGCTCAGTCCAAACCATCATTGTTTTTTCACCCATCCCGGAAAATGGGTCCATTTCTACTAAAATCACATGGCTTGTAAATTATCAGAAATGGTAAATGGGCTTCATGTACGCAATATTATTTTTCACCCAGCCCAGTAAATAGGTGCATATGAATAAATAATCAAATGTGTTGTAAATTATCATAAATAGTAAATCGGCTATTATTATTTTTACCCAGCCAGGGAAATAGATTATTTTTTGAGTCTAAGCCCATGAAATAGATGTATTCGCAAACAAAATGAAATGGGATGTAAAACCTAAATAAATGGGCTGCATTCCGCCACAGCTTTCGAAGCTGACTTTGTTGGCCCACTAGACGAAGCATGCGCAAGGTGTTGTCCATATAGTGAACAAAACGATTTAATGGTCTAAAACAAAAAGTCAACAAATTATTCTGATATATGTAGTCATTAGATTGACATCCAACGGCAATCTTGCTTCTTCAATCTCTGATCTAGTTGCTCTTTCTCCAGCCGCCAAAACCATTGCCGGCTAGAGGGCCTGCATCTGCCTCCCATGGCTGGCTGTGCTGCCATGCAAGCCTCGCCGCCCCATCCTACTCCCAACGGTGGCTAGGTCATACATGTACTCACCCACACCTTCTGTTATTCTCCAGCGAAGGAAGCCTCACCCGGCAGCCGAACCAGTCCCTCATACTCCCCTCCGCCAGGGACTCGAGTGCCCCTTGTTCCATGACTCCAAATCGTTCCCATCTTAGGCCTCGCTGTCGTCCACCGTCGTGGTCCGCTCAACGATGCGTGGTCAACAATGAGAGCGAACATGGAGTACGTCGAGAGTCTGACGGTTGGGAACCACTAGCTACATCTTCGCATGCAAGCTAGTGCCTCCTTATTATGCGAGAATAAACAAATCCTCCCTCTGACAGGTTGGACCCACCAGCTACAATATTCGCACGTAGGTATGTTTATTCTTATTACGCGAAAAAAAATCCCCCTCCCATGACAGCTGGGACCCACGAGCTACATCTTTGCACGAAAGGAAGTGCCTCCCTATTATGCGCAAGAAAAATGATTCCTCCCCCTGCTAGCTCGGACCTGCCTGATTTGGAGGCTGACTTGTGGGCCTACTAAGTTGACATGTATGCATGGCTTTGTTAACCTAGTCAACAAACAATTCTAGCAGCAGTGACCGTTGGATTAACATCCAACGGCCGCACTGCTTCTTCAATATCTGTTCTTCTTGCTTCAGCCACCGAAACCAGCACCGGCTGGACCACCTGCTACTGCCTCCGTGGCCGGCTATGCTTCCACCGCTGGCCATGACATCTCTCTACTCACCAACACCTCCTATTATTATCCGCCGACGGCAGCTTCACACCGCAGCCGAAGCAGTCAACCCTCGTACTCCACTCCGTGTGGGCATCCACTCCCGCATCCTCCCCGGCTCTGCGTTGTTCCCTTCCTAGGCCTCACCATCGTCCACCGCATTGGTGCTCTCGGTGCGGCGTGGTCAACATGGTCAACGAATGACAGCCATCGGAAGATGACTGTACGCGGTGACGCTGAGAGATGGACCCACCAGCTACATCTTCGGACGCAAAGAAGTTCCTCCTTATTATGCGCAAAAAATAATTCCTCCCGCTGACAGATGGGACCCACCAGCTATATCTTCGCACGCAAAGAAGTGCCTCCTTATCCTCCCTGACTGCTGGGACCCACCCGGTCGAAGCGTACGTAGCGTTGTTTGGTTGGTCGCCAACGTGTACATACATACTATCTGATCGGTGTCTCTACAACGATGATCCATGGCCGAGCAAGTAGCGGCACGTGTAGTAGTATAGCCCCCGACATAGCAGTTTAGGAAGTCCAGTCTAAACCGTGTACACGTACATACAGCCAGATGCCAAAAAATACGGCCACGTACGTACATACGGGCGGGGTCTCGAACGCCTACTCGCGCATACATATGACGAGGGCTCATGTACATGGAAAGTCAATGGACGGCAGCAACAGCGTCCTGTTAATCGGCAGCCAACCAGGTGGGTCGTAACGGAGAAACCGCGTCGTGTTCATCGGGAGGCAACATAATGCATCGTGTTCATCGGGAGCCAACCGGCTTAGACGGAACAGCCGGAACAAGGCCTAGCGTACCGCAGAATAGGGGAAACAGACTTGTGTTCGAGATCCTACGGTCGAAAACGGGTGCTGTTGATCGGGAGGGGTGTGGCATACCGCAAAATGGAGGAAACGACCTTGTGTTAGAGCGCATATGGTCGAAATGGTTTCCTGTTCATTGCGAGGGGGTGGCGTATCGCAAAATGAGACTCCATGGGCTACTGTTCATCCACCATCTACTATCTCGCTCCAGCTTCCATGGGCTACAGTTCATCCACCGTCGACTTCCTCCTGCCTCCACCTACTACTGTTCATCCATCGCGTCTTCCTCCAACCTCCACCAGCTATTTTTCCTCCATGGGCTACTGTTCATCCAGCCTCCACCAGCTACTGTTCAACCAGCCCTCCACGGGGTCCTGTTCATCCACCCCCAACCAGCTCGGGTGTGTGTGGTGGCCTCCTCAATCGGGGTCATGTTCATCCAGCGGCAACGTCTACTACTACCATAGGGTCATGTTCATCCAACCCCCACCGGGAACTGTTCATCCAACCCACAACAACGTTCATTGTTCATCAAGAGGCAGCAGGTTCGATCGGCTTTAGTTAGCAGAAGTAGCGAAGGAATCGCTCGGGTTCAGTTAACAGCCAAGGGATCGATCACTCGGGTTCAGTAGTGTAGCTAGTGCAATCACTCGGGTTCAGTTAGAGCCCAATGCCTCGCACACACACGCGCGTACGTGTACAATAGAAACGTGCAAACCTCCGTGCATCGCTCGGCCCCGACCACCCACCATAACCGGGAACTCCCTGATATTTTCCTCGCCCTCGCTTCTACCATGATTTTTTTCATCATGGACGGCCCAAAGAATGTCATGCAGCTGCATCCACGGCCCGCCCAGGATGAAAATCTCATTGTCATGATTTTTTGTCATAGAAGTAGGAGCCCGCAACATCTATGATGATACATGCTTTTGTCACGATTATCGTCATAGAAGTGTCATAAGCATGATAGAAAAATTTCGTTCGGGCCAAAATATCACGGATGTGTCTTTTTTTGTAGTGGAAGGAATAAGGAGTGGCAAGAGCCTAAGCTTGGGGATGTCCGAGGCACCCCAAGGTAATATTCAAGGACTCCCAAGAAACTATGCTTGGGGATGCTCCGGAAGGCATCCCCTCTTTTTTCTAATGACCATCTGTAATTTTACTTGGAGCTATATTTTTATTCATCACATGTCATGAGTTTTACTTGGAGCGTCATGTATTATATGAGTCTTTGCTTGCTTTTTAGTTTGTCACAATCATCCTTGCTGAACACACCTATTCGAGATATCCATGCGCTTATCATGATTTGTTAGAATGCTCTAATGCTTCACTTCAATTTTTTAAGCAAGGCAGTTGCTCTAGTGCTTCACTTAAATCTTTTTTAGCATGACGGTGACTAAATTTTGAAGAAATGCACTCTCATGCTTCACTTAAATTCTTTTGAGATTTGATATGATTATATTTTAAAGAAATATTTGCACTCTCATGCTTCACTCATATCTTTTTGAGAGTTGATAATAGTAATGGTAATTTGCACAAGATATGCATTTAGTCCCAATATGATGAGTATCCAAGAAGGATATAATAAAAACTTTCATGAAGATCATTAGATGTGATAAGTTATATTCCTTGCAATAGTTTTGCGATATGAAGATGATAATATGTGAGCATGTTGGTGAGTAATTATGCTTTAGTAAAAATATGGTGTTACATCCTTCTTTTGGTGCATTATTCAGTGTTAGTTATGTTCAATGCATGTTTATGACCGTTTTCGTTTTTTGGTTGGTCCCTTCATAATCTATTTGCTAACCTTCATTTGTACTAAGTGAGAATATTTGCTTGTGCATCCAAACTCTTAAACCCAAAGTTGTGCCAAATGAGTCCATCATACCTACCTATATGCGGTATTTCCATGCCGGCCTAAGTAAATTTGCATGTGCCAAGTCTAATTATTCAAAATAAATTCCCGTTTGTGTGCCCGTACCGCTTATGTGGTGGCAATGGGTGGCTGATATCTTCCATGTTAGGTGGGTTATTCTCATGATGAGTTTTTATTCATTTGTCATTGCATGGGAGTGTGGCAAATAATAGGGATGTCTAGTCCCGAAATGAAAAAACTAATATGATAATAATAAATTTCTTGGAAAGTGTTGGTATGGAAGGCACCCGTGGATACGGCTAGCCATGGCTTGTGAAAAGAAAGGTAGAAAAGAAATAAATTTTATTTTTTGTTTGGGAACCGTCTATGATGTTTCTAGCATGAAAAATGTTGGGAACTCTCGGTCGTAGCGTTGCCAGGAAAAGCATGCATCTCAATATATATATTTTTACTCTAAATTAAACTTTGAGCTCTGGCACCTCTGTAAATCTCTGCTTCCCTATGCGAAGGGCCTATCTATTTACTTTTATGCAATTTTTATTTTTATTTTGAGTCTCCATCTTCTCTTATAAGTAGCAACTAGGGGACACTATTGTCATGCTTGTGCACTGGGTGTAGCTAATATCTGAGTATGTTTCATGGTTGGATCTATCAATGAGCATAATTGGCTAGGGATAACTTTCTTTAGCATTGATATTTTGAAAGACATGGTTGCTTGTTGATATGCTTGAGTATTGATGTTTTCATGTCAAATTATAGACTATTGCTTTGAATCACTCAAACTCTAATGTTCATGCAACAAAAGAGAAAGATTATATAATGAATATGATAGGTAGCATTCCACATCAAAAATTCTGTTTTTATCATTTACCTACTCGAGGACGACCAGAAATTAAGCTTGGGGATGCTTGATACGTCTCCAACGTATCTATAATTTTTTATTGTTCTATGCTATTATAGTATCAATCTTGGATGTTTCATATTCATTTACAAGCAACTTTATATCATTTTTTGGGACTAACCTATTAAGTTAGTTCCCAGTGCCAGTTGGTGTTTTTTTGCATGTTTTTGGCTTTTCAGGAGATCAATATCAAACGAAGTCCAAACGGAGAAAAAACTTTGAATTAATTTTTTTCTAGCCCAGAAGAGACCCTAGAAGGTTCACTGAAGGACAGAAGAGCCACGAGGGAGCGACAAGCCTTAGGGGCATGCCCCGGGGGCGCCCCCCCCAGGCTTGTGGGCCCATCGTGGCACCTCCAACCCTAATTCCACCTCTGTAAATACTCAAATATTCCCCTGATATGAGAGAGCCACCCGAAATACTTTTTTTGCCGCTGCAAGTTCTTGTTCTCGCGAGATCCCATCTGGAGGCCTCCACCGGCACTCCATCGGAGGGGGAATTGATCACGGAGGAGCTCTACATCAACCTTTTTGCCCTTCCAATGATGCGTGAGTAGTTTAGTCCATAGTTAGTAGCTAGATGACTTCTTATCTCTCGATGTTCTTCAACATATACAATGTTCTCCTTGATGTTCTTGGAGTTCTATCCGATGTAATGACTTTTTGTGGTGTGGTTGTTGGGATCCGATGAACTGTGAGTTTATGATCAGATTATCAATGAATATTATTTGAGTTTTCTCTAAACTCTTTTATGCATGATTGCTATAGCTTCGTATTTCCTCTCTGATTTATTCGTTGGTTTGGCCAAGTAGATTGATTTATCTTGTAATGGGAAGAGGTGCTTTGTAATGTGTTCGATCTTACGGTGCTCAATCCCAGTGACAAAAGGGGATATGACACGTATGTATCATTGCTATTAAGAGTAAAAAGATGGGGTTTATTCATACATGAGTTTATCTTGTCTGCATCATGTCATCTTGCTTAAGGCGTTACTCCATTCTTTATAAACTTAATACTCTAGATACATGTTGGATAGTTGTTGATGTGTGGAGTAATAGTAGTAGATGCAGGCAGGAGTCGATTTAACTATCTCATACGTGATGCCTATATATGATCATTGCCTTGGATATCGTCATGATTATTTTTGTTTATATCAGTTGCCCAATAGTAATTTGTCTACCCACCATATGCTATTTTCTTGAGAGAAGCCTCTAGTGAAAACTATGGCCCCTGGATCTACTTTTATCATATATTAAAATCCAAAAATACATTGCTGCAATTTTTCTTTATTTATTTTATTTCATATTTAGTGTGATCTATCTATCTATCTATCACCATACAATTTAATCTTGCAATTAACCGCCAAGGGATTGACAACCCCTTGTTCACGTTGGGTGCAAGGATTTGTTATCTTGTGTGCAGGTACTGCTTACATAGTGTTGTGCGGTTCTCCTATTGATTGATAACCTTGGTTCTTAACTGAGGAAAATACTTATCTCTATTGTACTGCATCATCCTCCCCTCTTCAAAGAAATCCCAACGCAGCTCACAAGTAGCACTCGCCAGTTGCTGCGGGAAGGGTTGTCTGGCAATAACTTACATTGGATGATAAGGCAGGAGAATCGTTTCCTTGTCCTTATTCATTATCATGAAGTTTTCGATGTACTCCCTAGTAGCTTTACATTCAAAGTCGCCAAGACTCAAGAAGGACTCATGCATGAAGAATGGATCCGCCAACGAGATTTGCAAGATTTGTTCTCTCCTGATGACGAAGTTCATATGTAGCGCAAAAAGGCGTATGATCGTAAAATCGAGCCGCCTCATTAGAAACATCTCAAAGATGTGATCAAACCGCAGGAAGAACACCTCCGCGGGCAGTCTGTCGATGTAGCACTTGCCCTCAGGCACACGAACCGTGTAAAGCGGGTATCCTGGAGCCTTCAAGGCCAGAAGTCTTTTCTCAGTCGACATCACATGGTCGTGCAGTCTCTTGAGGCCTGGATTTCCACGAAGAGGTCAAGGAAGTAGTTGTTTCTCCAATGTCCAAGGAAATTGCGATGACATGCAGGTGAACAAGATGTGATTCGAGTCCTCCACTGACCCACACAAGGGGCAAATCCGAACACCATGGCCATTCCTCGAGTACCTACACCCCTGAAGGTACCCGGCTCCGGATCCATTGTCACAGGAAGATCTGAATCTTTAGTGGACGAATTGGATGCAATAAGGTACAAATTGAGTCAAACAATAGCTTCGTTGTGGAATTAGTCAGAACCCTGACGATTATGTTGGACCGAATATGGCTATGGTAATGGAGTGCAGGCAACTTGCCCTTGACTTTGCAATGGTTGATTACTCACACTGTCTTCGTGAAGCAAATGAGGTGGCTCATGGATTGGCACAAAATTCGTTCAGTTAGAAAACTTCCATGTTATGTGAATCTACTATCCATGGCTTTATTTCTCATGCTATTGTAAATGACCTGTCTATTATTTGAGGAAGAGGAATGAAGTCTTATTGGTTACCAAAAAAAAGGATAAAGTTCCTCTGTAGGTGGAGCTACATGGAACCTCTTATCTTCAGCCCTCCAACATTGCTTTGAGATCCGTACTCTCCAACTAACTTACAACAAGAAGATTTCTTTTTTTTTTGTTTCTCTCAAATAAAATAACAAATAGACTTCAAAATTTGCAGATCAAACAAACTTTACAACTTCAATATGTGAAAAAACTTTTAGATTTTTTGGACCGACATAAATATACAAAATGTGGATTTTTTTTATTAAAAATAATAATTTTTAGCATTTAAAATGCATGAAAAAATCTGAAAGTTTTTCCCACATAGTAATTAGAATGTTTTGTTATACTGTAAAGTTTGAAGTTTATACGTTGTTTCGTTTGAGAGAAACAAAAATGACAAATATGCGTGCACGAATCACGATGCAAAAATGGATGGCTAAGATAAGGGGTACCACGTAGCTCGAGCTACACAAAACCACACTTAAAAAAACACACATTCAAGGGCATTCAGTAGGTAGTGATGGTTAATTCCCGGACATTGCATGTCAGCCGAGATTATCGCACGGGGCAGCATGCACGCTGTGTGTGTGTGTGTGTTGTGGGGGGGGGGGGGGGGGGGTGGTGTTTAATCCGCTTATTATGGGCTGGTGATTAAAGCGCGTGATTTGGGGGATATTATTGCAGTTAAAAAAGGGTAAGGAGCATTCGTGGGGAGATATTATTCCAGTTAAAATATAACCATTTTATATCCCTTATGGTTTGTTTCCAAACCACAGCGTAGGTATTAAATAAATAGAGAAAATTGCGGATTGGTTGCTACCACAGCTTTTTATTCCCACTACAAATAGGCGCCTAGCCCATCCCTTCTTCCTCGCCCAACAGAACTCCATTTGTAGTTGATCTAGACATGGCGACCAAGCTCACGGCAATAGCCATTTTCATGCTCCTGCTCACCTTTGGTGAGTCCAGCGACAGGGTTGAACCCCCATCTTCTCGTAAGTACCAGTGCTAGATTTACCAAGTTGAGACTGTTTCAAGTCTGAACTCCGAATCACCTCATATAGTTTGTTATTTCCCACAGAAGATAATGCTTTTGATACGAGTGCTTATGCGGTTCATTGGGACCCAGATCATGCACCATCTGGTAAGGACTTGTGCTACCATATCGAGCTGAGAATGTGCTAATTCTGAGACAACTCACATTTTGTTATTTCCTCTAGAAGAAAAAGGTTTTGATGAAAGTTCTTATGCGGTACACTGGGATCCAGATCACACACCTTCAAGTAACTGTGCTCGTGCTGCCTTATCAAGTTGACAATGTGGTATGCCTGAATCATCTCATAGTGTGATATGTCCTATAGAAAACGGTTTTGGTGCAAGTGCTTATGCGGTACATTGAGATCCAGATCACTCACCTTCAAGTAAGTACCTGTGCTATCTGTACAAGTCGAGAATCTGTTGATTTAAAATCAGCTAATAATTCGTTGTTTCCTGTAGAAGAAAATGGATTCGGTGAAAGTGCGTATGCGGTACATTGGGATCCCGATCACGCACCTTCAAGTAAGTACCTATGCTATCTGTACAAGTCGAGAATCTGTTGATTTAGAATCAACTTATATTTTGTTATTTCCTGTAGAAGAAAATGGATTCGGTGAAAGTGCTTATGTGGTACATTGGGATCCCGATCACGCCCCTTCAAGTAAGTACCTATATATATGCTATCTGTACCAAGGCGAGGATTATTGTGAATGAACTTGGTAGAGTAATTAGGTGCAAGCTAGCTGGCTGGCGTGTAGTAGTACTAGCTAGTTGGCTATGACGTATGTTTTGCTCATGTCAGGTTCAAATTGAATAGAGTTTGTACTAGTAGATGTCAACTCCGGTCAGGTTTTGTTGGACATGTCCAACACTAGTAGGCTACGTGTGTCTATAGCTTGATGAGTCTAGGTATTCTTACACGCCCCATTCCCAGTATCGTTGAGAGCAAAAAGAAGAAGTAAATAGAAACTTTAGGGTGCGAGACGTACCCTTGGCCAAAGTTTTTGCTTGCGTGTGCGTGTGCAATTTTATTTGACCGATCCTATGGTTGAAACTCAACAGAACTCATATGTTATTTCCTGCAGAAGAAAACGGGTTTGGCGATAGTGCTTATGCGGTACATTGGGATCCAGATCATGCCCCTTCAAGTAAATACTAACGCTAGCACTACCATGTTGAGATTGTGTGAAGTCTGAATCACCTCATATAGCTTTTTATTTCCTGCAGAAGGAAACGGGTTTGGCGATAGTGCTTATGCGGTACATTGGGATCCAGATCATGCCCCTTCAAGTAAGTACTAACGCTAGCTGTACCATCTTGAGAGTGTGTGAAGTCTGAATCACCTCATAGCTTTTTATTTCCTGTAGAAGAAAACGGTTTTGATGAGAGTGCTTATGCGGTACATTGGGATCCAGATCATGCCCCTTCAAGTAAGTACCTATATCTGTACAAGTCGAGCATGTGTTAATTATATGAATCAGCTCATAGTTTGTTATTTCACGCAGAAGGAAATGGGTTTGCTGAAAGTGCTTATGCGGTACATTGGGATCCAGATCGTGCCCCTTCAAGTAAGTATTGGTACTACTTTATCAAGTTTTGAATATGGTCTGAATCATATATCACACATTTGTTATTTCCTATAGAAGACAAGGGTTTTGGTGAAAGTGCGTATGCAGTACATTGGGATCCAGATCATGCACCATCAAGTAAGTACTTGTACTACCTTCTCAAGTTTTGAATATGGCATGTCTGAATCATATATCATATATGTGTTATTTCCTATAGAAGACAAGGGTTTCGGTGAAAGTGCTTATGCAGTACATTGGGATCCAGATCAAGCACCTTCAAGTAAGTACTAATTTAATGCAATCTTTACCATTTCAAGATGGTGTCAACTGTGAATCAACACATGGTTTATTATTTTTCTGTAGAAGAAAATGGTTTTGGTGCAAGTGCTTATGCGGTACATTGGGATCCAGATCACTCACCTTCAAGTAAGTACCTATGCTATCTGGACCTAGTCGCAAAAGTGTTAGTTGTGAATGAACTCATAGTTGGTTATTTTCTGCAGAAGAAAATGGTTTTGATGCAAGTTCTTATGCGGTACATTGGGATCCAGATCATGCTCCTTCTCGTAAGTACTCGTACTAGCTTTACCAAGTTGAGATTGGGTGAAGTCTGAATCACCTCATGTAGCTTGTTATTTCCTGCAGAACAAAACGGTTTTGGTGAGGGTGCTTATGCGGTGCACTGGGATCCAGATCATTCACCTTCAAGTAACTTCTTATGCTATGTGTACAACTCAAGCATGTGTTAATTGTGAATCAACTCATAGTTTGTTGTTTCCTGCAGAAGGAAATGGGTTTGGTGAAAGTGCTTATGCGGTGCATTGGGATCCAGATCGTGCCCCTTCAAGTAAGTACTTGTGCTACCTTATCAAGTTCTGTATATGCCAAGTCTGAATCATATATCACATATGTGTTATTTCCTATAGAAGACAGGGGTTTTGGTGAAAGTGCTTATGCGGTACACTGGGATCCAGATCATGCCCTTTCAGGTAAGTACTTATGCAATGTTTACCAATTCAAGATTGTGTCAATTGTGAATAATTCATCCTTTATTATTTTCTATAGAAGAAAATGGGTTTGGTGCAAGTGCTTATGCGGTACATTGGGATCCAGATCACTCACCTTCAAGTAAGTGCCTATGCTATCTGAACCAAGTTGCAAAAATGTTAGTTGTGAATCAACTCATAGTTTGTTATTTTCTCCAGAAGTAAATGGTTTTGGTGCAAGTGCTTATGCGGTACATTGGGATCCAGATCACACACCTTCAAGTAAGCACATGTGCTACCCTTACCAAGTACTTGCGCCACCCTTACCAATTTTAGCAAGTGTTCAGGCCGGATAAAAGCTCTTAGTTTGTTTATATATGTATTGAATCTCCTAAATAATTTTTGCATGTCGATATTTTTGATGAACTGATATTATTTTTTTAATTTATAACTATGCAGCTTCTGTTGTTCCTGAAGCACAAGCCAAACGCCACCAGATCAAAGTTCAGACTGGCATGTTGTTCTTGAAGAAGAATCTGCGTGTTGGCACTGTACTGCCGCAAGGAACCATGTTTGCACGAGGCGGTTCACCAAAGTCTGTCAATTCTGTCTCTTCTCCGTTGGAGTCAAAGTACTTGTCAACCATCCTTTCACATTACAAGATACCTCACAGCTCGATAAAGGCCCAGCAGGTAGCTGACACCCTTCGTTCATGCGGCAAACCGGCTGACAAGGAGGAGCCACACATGTGCTTCTCATCTCGCGAAGCAATGGCCAGGTTTGCTACCAAGGCTTTGGGAGTCAGCGGCGCACGAGCAGCCATTACAAGAATTCATGGGCATGAGACCCCCAACACCATGTATGTTGTGGCACAGATCGCCCAAGCCAGCAATAATGCGGTGCCATGCCACCCTATGGATTTCCCCTATGAGGTCTTTTATTGCCATCGGCCAAGAGAGGTGCAGTCTTTGACGGTGCAACTCAAGGGCTTGAAAGATGGAACACCAGGCGTGACGGCAACAGCAATGTGCCACATGAACACATCTGATTGGGACGAGCAGTACTTTGAGCTGTTAGGCGGAGAGCGTGGTGAACCTATTTGCCACTACATGCCTACCAATTACATCATGTTCTATTAGATATATTTACATTAAAGTTCATGATAAACGATGTAATCTTGTTATGTGATCAATAAAGTATGCTGAGTGGCCGGATTTTTGTTACAGTTTCCAAATTCTGGGTTAATTATGGGTGTTATTTCTACATGTTGAATAGATATGCTGTATTACTACTTGATGATGAAATTATCCTACTCTCAAAAGAAAAAAAAATGAACTTTGGATTAAACATATTTGGGGAAAATGATTACCACAACAGTCGCAAATGATCTAGTTGTCAAGCAGCCTAGAGAATTTCTCTTCCTCCATATTGGTCGACACTGATTACCAGTACGCAAAGGCAGTCAAGGCGGTTTTTATCCTTGCCCTGGTAGGCATATGGTCCAGAGTTCCACACCTCAACGAGCTCAGGGGCGATCATGTCCAGCGACCAACCACCGGTCAGTCTAGAAGTAAGTGTTTCTTCCATTCTCAACCTGAACTCTGGCAGAAAGTGTTTCTTCCCGTTGTCAACCTGAACCCTAAGTTCTGATGGCCATATTGCTTAGTGACAGAAATATTCCTTCATGGTCCATTGGACAGAGTTATCTATGAACTGAGCATCCTCGAATAACACGATATCTCATTTCTCATACCTAGTAAGCTGTTCATAAGTATGTACTTTACCTCATGCAGACTTCTGCAATATTATTCCTGTTTGTAAAATTCTCCTTTTCTAGAGGTATAACGGATTATATATACAACTGAAATGGGTGAGATGTGCAAACACTAAAACAGAGATTCATGTTTCTGTTGCCATTCTTGAATGCACATCTCAAGCGTTCTTCAAGCGGTTCATCAATTGACTTCGTAAAATTGGGTGGAAGGCTCATCCCCTTACACATTACCTGATGCAATACTACTGAGCTACATTTTTTTTGCTCTGTCCGCACCTTTCTCTGTTCCAGCTACAAAGTGAGTACTTGAATCGTGGATAAAGACGACAAAATTAAAATGTTTCACTACAAAGATAACAATCCCATGTGTTCCCTTCAGAGTTGCATCTGATTTTGTTACATAGCGCCTTTTTTAGCTAACATTATGTTAGTCTGGGTTATTAGCAGGTGAAAGTTTTTAGTAGCTTGGTTGCTTTTGGAATCAGAATACTCAGGACCATACAAAATGCTGAAGATAACCTGAACCATTCTGGGATTGCATAAATACAAAACAGGGGTTCTATTGAGAAAAATAAGACTGTATTCAAGAATAATATTGTATTTTTATCACAGGTAATAATACTAGTTTTTCTTCACAGGTAAAAATACTTTATCCAAGAAAAAACAGAGGAAATTAATACTATTCAAGAATCACAGGTTGCTCTATTCAATGACAATCCATCATTCCGTGGTTTTTATCACCTATAGCAAATAGGTATTTTTATCTCATTACATTTGCGAGTATCAGAGAGAACTTCAAGTATTTATATCAAAACAAGAGATGATATATATGGGCAAAAACTGGACCAAATGAGATGTCCTTTGGTGAGATCTACTTTCAAACCTGTGATGTTCAGAGACCATATGTCGCTAGGCAACAAATCAAGTCAAAAAGCCCCCCTTATATATGTATATACGTGTTAATTACCTATCACTCGCGAAGAAAATCAAGTTGTAATCTGCTTTCAGAACCATTTCTTTTGTTCAGAACTGCATAAACATTCCACTTATAGAAAATGGTTACTGGAACAAGATACATGTAAAAAATGATTACTGACATTCAGAAGTGCTCGTTGGGCAGGATCATAAGTGGAAATTGAGGAAATTGCATAAACATGCCCGCAAAAAAAAAGTACAGCAACTTTGATACGTAAGCAATAAACATGTGCGTAAACATAAAAATTGCATAAACATGTTCTCTGAACTGGAAGCAATGCTTCAATTGGGCTTAGAATAAATTCATATATTGGCTGTACATGAAACCCATTGGCTATTCGTTGGCATATTTACAGTTCGATTCTTGTCAATTTAATTGCTAGGCATGCATTTCCCAGAAAATGCAGACTGGCAAGTTGCTTTTCTTGTGATGTGTTTCTTGCTCTCTTAGAATCAGAAGATTTGGCTGTGCGATCTCAGCCCGCACTCAAGAGAGGTTGTAAAGGGCGCAGATGATGTACCGTTGCCTGCGACCGCAATTGTCGGTGACAAGTTCCAGTTTGAGCGGCTTGGTAATCTCTGAATTAACCTCTCTCTGTAACATGTTGGCTGTACATGTCGATGCAACTCGCTGTGCTTGAACGTAATGTAATTTCAGGCTACTTTGCTGTGGGCACGGCCTTAGGGCGTGTTTGGTTCCCTGGGGACATTCAGGCTGCATTGCACGGGGGATGCTGGGCGAGTGTGGCCTGGTTGAGCCGATTCAAGAATGAACCGAGATGGGCGTTTGGTGAACCTGTATCATATAGTTGCACGAGGTGCAGATTCTTCTGAATCTCACTGAAATCAGAAAGAAACGGGGATCCCTTAGCGGCTCCAGGCGATGGGATCTCGCTTGCGGCAGCGCAAGGTGGCCTCATCCGGCGTGCGGCGGCAGGATCCGGTGTGGGGCGACACGAGATGACAGGATCCGACGTGGACGGCGGCGGCGGTTAACCAAGGACGGCAGTGTCGGCCCTTGGTCAATGACGGCGGTGGCGGAGCTTGGTGGAACCAAACAAGGACGGCGGCGGCGGCGCTTGGTGGAGGCGGACGAGGACAACAACGCTTGACGAGGGTGCTGGTGGCGGCGGCGGCAGCGGCAGGATTCATCAAGGACAGCGGCCACAGGCTACAGAGAGGATGCGGCGCAGCGACAGAAGGGGAAAGGAGAAACGCGAACGAGCGAGGGCGAGCCTGGACGCGAGATACGCCCGATTCCCACGTTTCCCTCAGCCTGGCTGAGAGGGCCTTTTTTGCATCCGCGGGCCAGGCCGAAGAGCCCATGCAGCACACCAAACAACCCAAATTCTGCACGGTGGTTGCGAGCCACATGCAACACAGGGAACCAAACACGCCCTTGACGCCCGAGAAGCTCGTGTTCAGGCTGGACTGTTACTCTGAGTGACTCTTATGGGAAGGCTGGACCCAAGTGACTGCTAATTTAGTCTACTGGAGTTTTGATTTTCTTTGCTTGGTGACTGGTGACAGAGGTGCTAATGTGAGAAAACTTAGTTATGCCATACAACAGCCAAGAGGCCTTTTTTTTTTTGCATACTGGGCTCGTAGTGTATTGTGATGGGAGTATGTTTCAATCCATCTAGTTTTGGCAGAATTGTTATTCACAAAGCATGGACTGCAAGTACATATCTAAAACACCATTCATTAATATGAAAAAAAAAACATGTTTGGACAGAGTTGTTATTCGCAAAGCAATGATCTAAAATTCAACATTCACTTTTCACATAATCACTTGTTGATTCCTTACTAGTCACAACTTAACATAAATGCAAGTTAAGGCAGATGCCACTGAAAATCTGATCATCTTATCTCCGCGACTTTGAGCTCTTGTTGCGCAACATCCTTCTTATCATGTTCTTCAACCTTCCCTTCCAGCTCTTCTATCCTCCCATCCCTAAATGCTAGCTTGGCCTCCAGTTGAATCTTGTTCTTCCATGACTACTGTGCAATCCTCTCCTCTTCGTACACTTGCACTTGCAATTCATCTATCAAATGGTGCTGACTGGCTCCCCTGCAACTCTTCTAACTTGAGCTTTGCCCCCTCCATGAAAATTTATTTGGAGCTGAAGAAGATTGCAGAGGTCATCATATATGAATTTATTTGGGAGTGTGTATTAAACATGTGTGATGACTTAGAAGACTAAGGATCAAGGTGACCTTCTAATGGCACGAGGCAGTTAGTAGAACATGACAAAAGTGCATCACTGAAGTTTGTATTGAATATGAATAGACATTGCAAGTTGACATGAACAAAAAATTCCTTCACCGATAAACGATAATTGCTCCATCCCTAAACTACACTAGGTTTTTCTTTACTACTGCTAACTGGGAAAGCAATACAAAAACATTAAGATTTCAGTCAAGAGCCATACTAAATGCAGAACAAAATGAAAACTACTTATCAGAATATGAATGGATTTGCACACAGAGGTACATAGACCAGATGCTGGAATAAGTTTACTTTTGATTTCAGAAACTATTTCACTGATCTTGCTCTCATCGACACAGACAATAACTAACAAATTGCTAGGGTAGGATAAAAGGGAGAGAAAACAAAGGGAGTATTTATACCATCAAAATGCATGGTTTTATAAATATACAAATGAGCTGACAGGTTGTTTCAGAACGAATCACCGCAAAAGAACAACATATTTAACATGACAGCCACAAACTACTACTTCCAGTGATTCATGTAGTGGTAAATAAAAGGCAGATATCTGGTTACGAGAATATGCACAGCATCTTGTCATAGGCCAATGATATAACTGACAACAGCTAAGTGACGGAACTGAATAAAAACGACATCCAGGACTGAAACTAACTACTGACACCGCATGGATTATTACTAGCAAAACTGAAACTGAAGCAGAGTAAATGGGGATCGTGTTGTACATATTATTCTATAAAGATGTGTTGTTTCAACTGAAACTTTTGCAACCCTTTTGTGTATACTGAATGTAGCAGCTAGCTCAAAGAGATTGTCACTATCAGCCGGCAGTATGCACCTAATTAGCAACTATGCCATAATAATTGGAGTGCCTAAACCTGCATAATCAAATCCCCTTTTTTTAAATGATATGGAGTTAGCAGCTAATTATATTTGGTGAGTATGTATGTTCGTCACTAGGTGTTAAGAGCTGTAAACAAAAGCATCAGGATAGAGTAGAGTTAATTCAGCATCAGGATAGCATTTTTATTATCATTAGTTTTATTTTTCAAAAGCTCCAGCCTGTAAGCTTAAATACCCTCATATTGCAGACTGGCATGTTCCATTTCATAGTTGCATTCCAGTAAAACAAATACCTGATCATCCAAAGGGAAAGGTGTGCTTCACACACAAGCACAAACTACCCAAAGTATAAAACGAACTTTCACGGTTCATGCATAAGCTCAATCATACCTGACCATGTAAAATCAACAACCACTTGTGTCAAGAAAAAAATAAAATCCACTAAGCGACATTCTTAAAGAAACAAGTATTAACAACCTCATGCATAAGTTTCAGAATAAAACAATCGCATACATAAAGTTTCAGAAAATAAAATCGCATACATAAGTTCAGTGAAAACGTCTCGTAAGCTTGAGGTTCACAGCTCAAAGGTAGGCAGTGAAAAAATACACCAAAATTTAAGAAATGGGAAGCTAAAATTTCAGGTTTGCGATAATATTTCAGGACAATGAAGTGGTCAACATGATAACAAGGCTATGCACTTTCAACTCTTATATACACGTTTTGTACTTTTGTACATAGTACACCATGTAATATTACACCACTAACACCATCTTAATGCACAAGTGATTTCAAGACACCTTAATGCAAGCATTATCTTGTCGCTAAACTAGTATACTGTTAAAATGGCCTAAAGAATCAATCATATACTAACACCATCCCGCAGCTATACCAAACAGTCAATGAGTAGTGCACCTTGCAAAACTATGTAACCCGAACAAAAGCAATATACAAATCATCTGAAGGCCAAAAGGCAAACCTTGCAGGATTATCCTTGAGCGCAGGGAATATGGGCGGCCAAATCATCTTAAGAGGATGGATATCACCCAAACGCACTTCTTCTTCTGCCATGACATACACTTTACGCAACTGCATGCACTTGACATCTAATTGAAGTGCGCATCGACCCATCTCCAAGAACATAAACTCAGCATGGTCCCCCACATGCTTTATCCGGAGAGGAGCGTAGGAATCATCTTCAACCCTGTAACCTGGAATCCACATATTAGCTACCATCTCACGCAAACAAATGGTGTCCACCAGTAACCAGTTGTCCCCCTTGTGGAGCCAAATGTGAAGCTGAAGCTTCTTTGCATGGATGAGATACACACCAGAAGCATCCTGAGCCTGTGCCAACATGGTATCTGTATCGCCATACTCCACCCCTTGTGGGAGCTGAAACATAGAGATGCTCGAGGCAATCAAATCAAAGACAACAATGTCGCTCTGGGCGCTTGCTATGTAGATTTTATTGTTGGCGAGCACAGATTTTGGTTCCCGTCGTGGATCAAGGAGCTGGTCTGTGTCCAAGGTAAGATACGTGCGCCACACACCATCACCATGTCGCCACATATGTACGTGCACCGTAGATTTTGTTCTCTGCATGTTAGACACCACCAACACATGCAACAAGGACAAGTCATTGACTTCATCTACGGAGAAGAGATCATTCATCGTGCGGGAATAGCCATCCTGGATTTCAATGTGTGGGAATGGTGGGACAACAGTCAGGCCTCTCTCAGGACATAATGGACTGTGCGCCCCAACTGTAAATTTGCTGCGGTTGACCTGGTCGTACAAGCTGATGAAGACTCTGCCGTTCCGGGAGCAGAGGAAGTTGGCCGGCGCGCTGCGGTAGGCGTCCCAACTGTAGCCCAGCAGAGAGCGGACGATGGCAGCAAGTTCTCGGGGCTTATTTAGCAAACTGAAGAACCGAATAGAAGCCATTTTATGATCTTCCCTATCCTCGACGTAGAAGCCAAGGAGGCAGGACAGGTGGCGCTCGCAAAAATGGCGGAGGAAGGCGGGTTCAGAGGCATGATGGTACCAGCGCTTGCAGACAAGGGCAGCACGGACAAGGGTGGTGGGGAAGCCGACGCGGATAATGATCTCCCTGAGGAGGTCATCGTCGTCGAGCACCTTTGATACCTTTCCAGCACATGCAGACATCACATAAGAATTATTCTTGGAGATCAACAAACGTCTGTAATAAGAAGTACAAGCAAACAATCAATAATAAGATGGGCCGAACCTTGCTGGCTTGGTCAGTTTCTAGCATTGTATCAAGAAGAAATTTCTGGGGATTTAGAACTTCCTTCAGATCCCAAGGTTTCCCTTTATCAGACTTTTCTTCTGAAATTCTTCGCTTTTTATCTATGCTTCCAGATGCTGGATCACCGCCATTCTATCATTATCATGATTAAGTTAGATGATGCTTAGATTGTTGTAACATCGTCTGAGATGGTTTGGGCATATCCAGCACAGGCCTCCAAAAGCTCCAGTGCATAGCGGATGGATAAAGCGTGCGGAGAATGTCAAGAGAGGGCGGGGTAGACCGAATTTGACATGGGAGGAGTCCGTTAAGAGAGACCTGAAGGATTGGGGTATCACCGAAGAGCTAGCTATGGACAGGGGTGCATGGAAGCTTGCTATCCATGTGCCAGAGCCATGAGTTGGTTGCGAGATCTTATGGGTTTCACCTCTAGTCTACCCCAACTTGCTTGGGACTAAAGGCTTTGTTGTTGTTGTTGTTGTTGTTGTTGTAAGGATGAAAGTCCATGCTAGTTACATTAGATCCCTGTGATAGCGTGCAAGCTACTTTCGTAGGAATGATATCCAATGACCATGAGGATTGAGGAACAGGTCCACTGGGACTCTGTTATGGCGCTGCTAGAAGGAGGGCGCGAGAAGGCTGGCCGAGGGCCTTTTTGCCCACGGCCGGGCAAGAGGGAAGGGATTTCCTTCTTAATTCTTGCTTGATTAGATTGATACATCTCCTCTCTTTATATAGAGAGGTTTACTTGACTCTCAAGCAAGGCTTACTTGACCCCTAAGCAAACGACCCTTATCTCTAATTAACCCTAAGACTAATGGGCCCATTAGGCCCATTACGTACTCTAACACTACACCCCACCTGGACATGCAGCTTGTCCTCGAGCTGCAGCCTAACCAACTTATAACCATGACTCGACGCAACACAAACCTAACACCTAAAAACAAGCCTTTTACATCTCGGCTTGTTTTATTATTCTCAACCTGAAATAGACTAGGACGCTTTATTTTGGAGGTGCACGTGTACAGCCACCTGGATCCCATGGACACCACCTGGACAAAAGGAGTGCATGTGTATGGTTGTTGGTCTGCACCGCACAGGGAAGAGTGGAGGGCTTGCGATGGAGAATGACGAGGAGGGGTGCGCCCCCCCAACCGCCGATGTCGCAGACTTTGAGGTCGCTGCCCGCGGGGAAAACAGCATGCCGGCCGCCCGTGGGGGAAACCACATGCCCAAGATCACCGACGCAGCGGACGAGATCGAGGTCCTTTGCGCAGCGAAGGGCAACTTGGAGGAGCAGCAGCTGCAGACCACGCATCTCCCGCACACGCCGACGCGCTAGGAGGCCGCGCGCAGCAGCCTGCAGCCTCACCGCCGCCGACACGTGGCGGGTAGCGATCCAAGACGGAAGCGGTGACAGCGACGGCAGGGACTTGATCTGCTGGATGTGGACGCCCTGGGATGGCGGCGGCGCTGATGGGAACGAGGTCGTCGCACTCCCGTCGTAGGGCATCCCATACTGGGCGGCGGAGCTGACCGGCGGTGGCTGATGCAGCTGCAGCGGCTGCTGCGCTGTCGCGCCGGGCGCGGCGGAGGCCGCCAGGAGCGGCGGCTGTACTGCAGCCAGGGCTGGGCGGTGGTGGCGATGGATGGCAGTTGCAGCGGCCCGGCGAGCGCGGCGAAGGCCGCCTGGTGCGGCGGCTGCCACGGCAGCCACGGCGGCGCGGGGGCGGCGATGGGCGGCGCAACCGAGTGCGGCCCGTAGGACCCGACAAAGAACAGGTGGATCTCCTGGACCGTTTGGGTTAGGTCCCGCAGCACCCCGGACACGTCCTCCCAGGTGAGGACGGTGGGGGTGGGCGCGACAGAGGATCCCGGCGCGGGCAGGAGCGGGGTGACGGTCGTGGTGGTCGCCGGAGGCGACAAGGTGACCGGCAGCGGAAGAGACGGGCTTGGCGGTGGTGAAGACATGATCGAACCGAAGCTAGCTGATACCAAATTGTTATGGCGCTGCTAGAAGGAGGGCGCGAGAAGGCTGGCCGAGGGCCTTTTTGCCCACGGCCGGGCAAGAGGGAAGGGATTTCCTTCTTAATTCTTGCTTGATTAGATTGATACATCTCCTCTCTTTATATAGAGAGGTTTACTTGACTCTCAAGCAAGGCTTACTTGACCCCTAAGCAAACGACCCTTATCTCTAATTAACCCTAAGACTAATGGGCCCATTAGGCCCATTACGTACTCTAACAGACTCAGTTGCTCCATCAAATGCTCAGATTCTGCAATTTGATAGTGTGTTATAGCTGGGTGTTCACGTCATGGAAACAGGTAGAGAAATAATGCAATATAAGTACAGAACTGAGGTCATAAATCACATTGACACATATTAGGCTCCCTTTGGTTCATCGGATAGGAAAAATGCAGGAATAGAAAAAACACGGGAATAGAATAGGAATCAAGGTCAAAAACAGAGGAATGAAAAACACAGGATTTTTTCCACGTTGGTCATTTGGTTTGCAGAAAAGGAAAAAAATAAAGGAATCTAACTAAAATTAATAAATTGGCTTAACAACTTTTTTCCATAAACAAACTTGCCTAACAACATAATAAGAACAAATCGTATTTTCTTAATAAATTGACCCATCTAATTCATGTCAACCATATACGGAAGTGGATTGAACCAAAAGCACCAACTCACAGGTCCTTTGATATAAAAAGGGGAAAAAATAACTTAGGCACCCACACAAACGGTCAAATACCCCCTAAAAACGATCAAACACAAATCAGTATCCAACCATGCCACTTCTCTTGTATCCCACGCCGTGAACAGCCCAGTCGCAACGATGAGCGGCTGTGGTTGGCTGGGGTGGTGAGTTTGTTTGTCTAATTAATTTGATGAAGCTCGATTTGCCTCGGGCACCCACAAATTTTGAGAAAAAAAGAGATGGGAGTAGATGTTTGGAACCCTGTACGATTCCTGTGAAAGCAAAGGAATTTCTTCCCTATCATCCAAAATTCCTACAACAATTCGTATGAACCAAACTGCAGGAAAGGAAATATTCATGTGTGTGTAGTATTCCTGCACTTCTCCTTTGGTTACAGGAAAATCAAAGTTGTCTAAATGAGCCTCCTGTAAATTGTGGTGCAGAGAAGCCTTTGTATTTGTAACCAACTGTTTGTGTTTAGAATGACTTCGAGCAATTGAGGTTTTGTAGTTGGTAGATGGTGTATATAAATTCAAAAAAACACCCATGACACCAACAAAGCGAAGGCACAAAATTATTCTTGCATATATCCATACAATGATACATCAACTAAGAGTTGAGCAAAATTCATTCTGGCACTGCAGTGTAAAGCAAATTTTGTAACCATAGGCCATAGCTCTTGCTTACGACTCAACCTGGGATTGGGGTGGGTTCGTGTAGGGTCCAAATGGTTGGTTTTCGTGTACTTCTCAAATGGCACGGGTTCAAACGGGTTCAGCAAGAAAATGATCTGGACTGGAGCGGGTTCAGCGGATCACCGATCTGGTGCGGTGCAAGCCGTGCGGCCTGATTTCAAATCACAGCGGCTCATAATGGTTCTGGTCCATGGGCCGAACCCACTAGTTCCTGACAAACAGAAGCGCTCCAACCCTTGCCTCCACTCCCCCGTTCCCCCACCCGAGTCTCTCTCCTCTAGGATTCCTATGGCCACCACCCTGTGCCGCCGCCGCTGCCGCCACCATTCTCCACCGCCAACGCTGCTTCTCCTCTCCTCTTCTCTCATACTATCCACCCCCTACCTCCTCTCTGCTGCCGGCGACGGCATCTTCTTGGTCGCCATCATCGTCTTGGTCGTCGGCTTTTTCTCCCACTCCGCTGGCCGCCGGCACTGATGAGCCCACCGGTGACCTCCACCACCGTATTACAACGTTGCCCGTTACCCTACAATGTTGCTCCTCCATGAGACCACGATCGGTAAATCCCCTTCCCCTCCTCCTTTCTTCGCCGGATATGGAATGTTTAGACAAAGTCTCTACTGAATTGTAGCATATGGAATATTCAGACATAATGCATATGGAAGTGTACGATATCTGAACTAAAGATGGTAACAGCACAAAAGATAAAAGAAATTGTAAGATTGCCCATTTGATAATAAATAAACCAATCTGGCTGTGTTGTACAGTTGCTACTCGTCTGACTGTGTTGTCGCTAGTTGGAAAAAGAAAGCTTGCAATAAACACTCACTAGCAATCAGTATGAAGAGAATGCAGGTGTTACTATTATTTGTCCTTTAATTTAATCTTCTTCTTTGGTACTGATGGGGACAATAATGCCTTAGATCTCACCTGCTATCTATCTCTGACTTTTTTCACACCCCTGCCTGTATGTACTTCACAAGTTCCCGTGTGCTATAAATCTATAGCCTTCGGTTGATCCCTGCGCTCCATGATTCAGTTTCTACTAGATTAGGTAATCAGTTCAGTGTTATGTGTCTCCGTTCAGTGCTCCATGGTTGGTTGCACTCGGCGGTAGCACTGTAGTAGGCTCCAGGTCAATCAGTTCAGTACTTTACATTGTCTGTTCTTTAGCAAAGTTATGTATCTTTGAGTGGGTAGTAACTAGCACCAGATTTACACATTTAGTTTTATCCAGGACGAGGCAGGCAAGAATTGGATCGTCCAATTGTCTGCTGGTGAGCAATTGGTAAAAAAATTATGTGCTTTTCTGTGGAGATGTGTAGATATTCAAGCTCCATTTGAGGTCATCTTGTATCCTGCTGGTACTATGATGAAATCACTAGTATGATGTTGCTACCATTCTGAAATGCAATTCTTTGACTTTGTATGGTGCCGCTATCTTGTATGGGTAGCTTGTGCTTCTGTTGTGCCTAGGAAAATAATGAAATTGCTACTGGCACTAAATTCTGATGCACTTGATCGATCATGTGCTATTAGTTTCATGAGTTTCTAACCATCTTTAGAGACTTCCTTCCTTACTGGCACATGTGGAATGCTCATATGTGTAGAAATAAAATATAATTTTGTTTGCTATGTCAAGAAAATAATTGTTCTTCTATGCCGAACATATCTCTTCAGCAGATTTGTTGATTGTCAACAGATCTATGCTTACCAACATGTAGTACTACTGACTGTGTACATTGGTAATTTTAAGGTGCCTTTCATTGTCTCCATCGATCTCTGTTTTTTATTATTATTATTATTATTGAAAGAGCGACTGTTAAAAAAGGAAAAGGGAGATTGGTTTGGATCCTAGCGTGGTGGAGAAGAGACCCGTGACCTTGGTCAGCGATCAGCGCGGGGGGCAGGAGCATACATTCTCTTGCAAAGGCTGTTTCAGTCTTTCTATTGTTATTTGCTTGTGAAGATGTCTTTGGAGGTCATTTATTCTTTTCGATATCTGAGTTGCTCCTAGCTGGAAATAGATTGAAGCAGCTCCAAGGGAAGCATACGAAGTCAGGCAACTCCTTTAACTGTTATGATGAGGAGGCCAAGCGACACCGCGGAACATGCGGAAGGAGAGGTTGAGGGTGTGGCATCGGTGCGTGTGAAAGGGGAGGAGGAGACTCCAACGCAATGATGCGAGCCCATGTCCTGTCGTGTCCTAATCCATGGATGGCGTAGCTGTCTCAGATCCGATGTTGGTGCAGATGGAACCCCCGTTTCTTCTCGGTGCAAAGAAGCTAACTTAACAAGTTTTGGCAGTGTGTTGGACACTTCCTTTCCCCAGGGCTCATCCTTTTGAGGTAGAGATCCGTGCTCCCCAACTTCTTTTGGTTATATTCCTTCGTGAACGGCTCGCTCAATTTCTGGTGGAGGGTGTCCAATGCACTCATGCCAGCTCCATGTCCATGACTTCCCACTCTCCCCGCTTACTTGTTTGCTCGCTTTCTTCCCTCCCACCTATCACGCCGCAAGGAGATGCCTATCACAGTCTGAGGAGGGGTCTAGATCCCTCACATGCACTGCATCAATGCAAACACGAGTACGCATAGTGCAACTCCACGCAGCTTGATCCCATCTATCATCCTCAGCCAACATTAATCAATCCTGCTATGCAACCGGCTCTTCTGTTATGTTTGCTTGGCCCGAACGATACCATGCCCTCCATTACTTCGTTAATGGTTCATCAACCATCGCACTGCTTGGTTGAAATTGGGGTAGGCATATGATAGGTTCTGTAGGCCATTTTATTTTCTCAAGAACCTTAAATGTGTAGGAGCATTCAATTCCATTAGAAGAAGAGTGTGTGCTTGTTTCTCAAATCGTTGGGACATCTTACAAGTATTAGTTGAGCATAATTTGAGATGCTTTCTGCCAGATGATTTGTGAACACTACAATTTGTTACGTGGCTTTGACCTTTTCTGTTTCAGAATGTAGAAGAAAAAATAAGTCAGTTTGGGATATAAAGCATTTGATCCGCATTGCTCGAATGTACTAATATAGATTTAGAGTGCGCTCTACATTTGTCTGCCGTTGTACACCTACATGTCTTGCCAATTCGCTTTATCTATTTATACTTATATTTATTTACTTTGCCTCCATCTTATCCTTGTTATAATTTTCCTTTTTACTTGGAACAGAAATGCCGTGTGAAGAATAAGCATATCAAGTTTGTTGGATCATATCCATGTCCGTGATAAGCTAGGGTGCCATCATATAGTTAAGTTGAGTTGTAGTGAGCTGCACTTCGTTCACATCTGGTTGCGGAAACTGTCTTATGTGGGAGCCCATCACAAGCCTTTACTCCCAGTCATCTATTTTAGAACGGAGGGAGTACTTGTGTGTCTTGAGTTTTGAGAGGCCACAACTGAAGCATGGTATATAATGTTCCGTATTCGATTAGTTCAAGTTATGCACCTGGAGCAGGTTCTTCTATGCTATCGTTGATATTTGCGATAATTCTTGGTGTTTATTTTCTACTCAGAGTAGTTTTTCTTTCTTTCTAATTGTTGAGTTACTGCTGGCTTTTTTATTTCACTAGACTACTGACTAGAAATCAAAATATGCCCAATCAGGTACGCGAGGGATATTAAGGTATCTAAGCTATATAGCTGTAACTGATGTATTGCTTTATCTGAATATTCACTCTGTCTTTCGAGTGGACCGCAAACTAGTTATACTCTGCACTGGACTAAGATATGCTCCTAGTATCAGTGAAACATTATTGTTTCATTGTTGTTTGCCACCTGTATAAGTTGAGTAATGTACTTCCGTTGCAGGCCTAATTGCGGTCCACTTGCTCTGCAGATGGATGCTTGCTATGGCATTTGCAGAACTGGAATATCCAGTTCATCACTACTAATTCTGTTTCATTGAACCGAAACACCGTGCAATTGCACGAAAATAGAAGCACAGAAATGATGCATTTGTTGGATGGAAGGTTTGTAGTGCAAGAAAGATTTTCTTTTTAGATAAAAAGAGAGAGTGGCCCTCCTATTTCCATTGAGGAAGCCAACATGAGTATACTTACAGAAAAGTAAAGAAACACAGAACGAACAGAGCCTATGTAGCCAAACTCTGTCCCCTAAGATGAGATAAAAGAAAAAAGCTCAGTAAAAATGCAAGCATCCCACGGAGAGACGATCTTTTGAATCAACATCAGGTAGGGATGCAGGGGGGTGCATCCGCGCCGTCCGCGCCTGTCTGCGCGGCCAAAATTGAACAGGGGCGAGGGCGGGGGCGGGGGGCGGAGGGGGCGACCGTTTACCTGGCCGATGACCCGGCGCAGAGGGATCGGATGTGGGGTCGAGAGATGGCCGCCTCCTCGCACGGTTTTGGCGGCAGGATGAAGACGCGCGCGCGGCGTCCCCGCCTTCCGACCGGACACGGGCGCCGACGAGCTAGGGGAGAAGAGAGAAGAGAAGAAATCAGTAGGAGATGGAGAAGAAGAGCAAGGCAAGGTGGTGGACTGACCTCGATCCGTGGGTGTCTGCCGGGGACGGGGCCGATTGAGGTCGCCGGCGGCGCGGCTCCGCTCCGGCCGCCGCCGCTGTCTTTTTTTTTTTTTTTGAAAAGACCGCTGTCTTTTTTTTTGATCTGCTGTGGAGAGACTGCGGACTGAACGAGTGAAGAATTGCCTTTTTGGAGAGAGAGGGAGAGAGAGAAGTGCACGGGTCCCTATGTAGCGGCCTACCAGCATGTAATGTTAGCCCATGCAAGTCCAGCCCATTTGTCAATTGGAGAAAAAAACACTGCCTTTCTATTCTTTTCTCTTTTTTGCGAGGAAAGCTTTCTATTCATTAGATACATGGCTTTTCTTCTATTTAAAAAGAGAAACCTTTATAAACCCGGAATACGAAAGAATTCAAGTCTTACGTGAAGTCCTGGTGGTTGCAGAACGACTTCTCGATTTTTTTCAGCGTGTCTTACATGGAGTGACATGGACTGAGGCGGTGGGATGTGTTCGCAGCAAGGAAAGTGGCGGTGCTTTTTAGTTTTTCATCTTAAATATGTGTGTCCCTATTTTGCCTTTATGGGTTGAATTGGACCTCTAAATTAATTTCTTCAATATTCATTTTTTTCCTAAAACCGATCAAAGGTATAATTTTTACGGGTCAAATTGGACCTCTGAATTTCGTCAATATTCAGTTTGCTTATTTGAACATGCTTTCGAGAGCTTCCATTGATTGACACAACAGAAGCAACAATTAGCTAGCATGTACTAGCGTGTAGTCATATACATATTGTGGAACTTTAGGTTGTCCATGCGCCACCTGACCGGAGCACCTTTTGCCAGACAATCCCAACATAAAAGAGAAAAGAAAGCCATTAATTATAGTGGTAGCCTATCAATGTAGTATAGCGTAATACTAGTACTAGAGGTACCAATTCACGGCAACAAACATATAAGAGGGCTCAAGGGCTACATCTCGAAGCCTCATTCATCACCGAGGGCTCAAGGGCTACATCTCGAAGCCTCATTCATCACAGGGACCCGCACCCTCCCTTCTTGTGCATGACTCTTCAAATTCTTTAGTTAATATCTACCTGTAAACTACGTCAGAAACACGGTGCCACAATGTTCTCTTCTTGTTTCTCTATAATGGGAAATCGGTACAAACTGCAGAATTGGGAAACCATTAAGTATATGTTTCAACAAACCTTCGCTAGCATTTACTGGCTGGTAAAACGGTTCATCTTAGTGACGGACGATACCTCTATGAGGGCATTGTAAATAGTACTTCCTTATATGCCCAATGTCCCAACTCCTGGGGAATGATTCTCCTCTTGTCTCTGTAATGTTGTAGCATCTAAGAAAAATTTGGCGAGCACCTCATATGGTCCTTCATACATTGGAGAGGACTTGTTGCCATCGCTTCAGTCTTTGTATCAGTTGAAGGACCAAGTTGACTTTCCAGAAATTTTCTTTGGGGAACCCATTTTCTCGTGATGCTCTCGTAGCAATAGCTAGTACCTTATGGATCGGATGAGAACATGGCCAAACCCTATTCGGCGCCTTTAGCACCCGAATTAGGCATTTCCGCAAACGGGCGCATACCCCTCTTTGCGCGCTGGGCCGGCCCATTTCTGCCCCTTTTTTCTGTTCGAAACTACAAAAAATTGTGCGCTGTTGACACTCAAACTCGCAACCCCGCGACCTCCACCTTTTACGTTAGCTACGGTAACCAACTACACAACTACCCCCATTTGATTTGAGGCATCCTTTCTCCTTTTATGACATCGCCTTTTTTTTCCTTTCTTTTTCTTTTTTCTTTTTATTTTTTTCGTGTTCCTTCTTTTCTTTCTTTTTCTTAAATGCATGATTTTTCTTAAATCCAGTGAACTTTTTCCCAATTTGTGAACTATTTATTCAAAATAGATGAACTTTTTGTGAACCTTTTTTGCCTTTTTCACATTAGTGAACTTTTTTACCGAAAATGGTGAACCTTTTATAAACCTGCGAACCTTTTTTGAAGAACTCTTTTCAAATTTGTGAACTTTTTTATCTAAATCAGTGAAAAAAATTAATCCATGAACTTTTTTCAAATCCATGAACTTTTTTTCAAAATTTGGTGAACTCTTTTCAAATTTGTGAATTTTTTTTATTATAATCCATGAACTCTTCTCAAATTCGTGAGCTTTTTTAAAATTCAGAGAACTCTTTTTCAAATTTGTGAACTTTTTTTATCAAAATCAATGAACTTTTTTCAATTTTATGAATTTGTTTTGTGAAAATCCGTGAACTGTTTTTGAAATAGATGACATTTTTAAGAATTCATGAAATCTTTTTCATATTTACGATTTTTTCCCCAAATAATTTATATTGGGACCGAAAAATGGTCAAGTGGCGTGTTTTTCAATTGATGACATCAAAGCGATGGTGGTGTAGTGGTTAGTCGCTTGTGTTTTTAGTGTTGGCATGCTGGTTCAATTCCTGCATTTTGCAAAATAGCGCAGTATTCACGTTTCTTTTTGGAGCATTTTTGCTGGACGCCAGCGATGCTGGGCTGGCCCATTCCTGGCTGCATTTGAGCGCCAGCTAGCCTAAGCGGCTGAGGGCGCCGAAGAGGACCTCTCGAGAACATGGTCCCTCCATTCTTTGAGGAAACTAGTAGAATGCCCGTACGTTGCTACGGGCTTTTGGAATATTTTTGTTGAGTTTATATATAAACATAGTGGATGTTGAAGATAGCATGAGCGCAATTGAGTTCACTTGCAATTTAAGTTCATGAAAAAGTAAGTAGACTATGTATACATAGAGAGTGATGAACCAACTAAATAACCTGTTAGGAACTAAGAATTACCTGATACGCTTACGATATTCATTCACAATATCCGAAATATTGTCGTCGGCTTCATTTGCAGGAATGGTGCCCCCTCCGCTCGGCCATCGCCCGACCCCTCCTATCCTCCGTGATGTGGGATAGCCCCTCATCCTTCCTCCACGGCGTCGATGTTTGTCCTCTTCGCGCCACTGCCGGAGCCCATCCGCTTCTGTCCTTGCCCCCTTCCTCCCCTCGACGGCATCACCGCATCCTCCTCTTCCCTCCACAATGTCGGTCGACACCTCCTCTTCCCTCCACAATGTCGGTCGACACCTCCTCTCCCCTCCATCTCTCATGCCCCCTTTCTCCTCAAATCCCTCAATGGTGAGGACGAGACACCGACGGACGAGGCGGACACAGCCTCTATAGCGGTGGTAGGGGATGGGCGGGACGACATCTAGGGCGGCGAATCGGGACCGGCGATGAGGAGGGGTCAAGGGTGGAGGATGGCGAGGGCTCGGCAGCAGGAAAGGTAGGTGAGAGACGGGAGGAGGAGCATGGGTTTGATGGATTTGGTGCGATCTGTGGTGGGGTAGGGCTGTAGAGTCCGACATGGCAAAGAGAATAACTGAACAGGTGTCCGGGTTAAATATGAAGGGTGTCGATAAATCCGGGCATTTGAGACCCGTTTAAACATAACGTCTTGGTCACTTTTTTGTGACCGGTCACTGACTGGGCGTCCGCCCGGGCGTTTGAGGCGGGTTTGGGCACCCGACTATAGATGCTCTTACACGTTGGGTATTGATTGTAGTCTGAGGCTCCACACCTCCTGTGTAATTTGTCTAGGAAGGCCGTCCGTCTAGGTGTTTGAGGTGGAATATTAAATATTAATCACGTAAATAAAAGTGAGACAAACCAAATTGTTTTTTCACCTTATCCTCACCGAAGCCACCCTCTCACTCTCACCCCACGACAACCTCCTCCTCCACGTCATTGCCGCAACTATTCCTCTCCTCCATGGCATCCCGGCCGCCACATCTCCCCACATTGGTATGTCCTTTCCGCCTCCCATCCATGCTCGCCATGGTTATCTCTTTCGGCCGGGTCCAATGAGCAATGGTGAGACCATGTGTCGCGGTGAGCAGCCGGATTCGGCCACTGGAGAGCCGCGCCGTGGATCTAGCCATCCCAGGCCGATTTCTAGTGTCGAGGGTGACCTGATAATTTCTACCTCAGTCGAGTTGCGCCGTCGTCTGACCAACTCGGGCCTATTTCTGATGCCGAGGGCATCGCGTTCTGCAACGAAGCTGCACGACGACATGGCTCTTCCGCTGTCCACTGGTTGCCGCTTGCCACTCCGAGTAGTAGGCGCCGACGCCAAGAGAGAGGACGACTGGCCTCCACTCGCACAGGAAGGAGTTGCTGCATGTAGGCCTGCTACACCGCCTACTGTTGGTATGCTCGGTATTGGACATGGAAATCACACAGCAAAGGTACAATTTTTTTGAGTTTATTTCAGTCGAGATGTACCAAACTTTTCATTTCTATAAACTGAAATTGAATTGTATACGTATGTTTTCTAAACATTCTATTTGAACCACCTGTTGTACTTTGGGATCATGGATTATCAACGAAACCTTGAGAAGTCAAATCACTATCTGTCTTTGGGGTTGTCATCTAAATTTATTTTCTTTCATTTTTCGCTTATTTGATTGGGCTTGATTGGATTATGCATTCCTAATTAATAGCAGAGATTTTATCTGCCCAAAAGGATTCTTCCTTACCCTAAACGTTCCAGAAGATGGATCCCATCAATTTGTGTACTGTTCTGGCGAATACTCTCCATCACAATCTCTAATGGTGTACACAATTTTTTTTACTATAAGAGCACTAATCAACTTGCCACTCCATTTTTATTTTTCAGTTATTCTTTTCTCCTTCTTGAAAATATAAGAGCAGTAATCAACTTGCTTGTAGACAATATAACAGAGCTCTTCTACGTTTCTTAATTTACCTTCCTCCCTGATTTTACTTCTTTTATACCATCATTGATGTAATAGAGTACTTACCTTGATTTGTATCTCTTCCTCTAGTTTGGCATATTGCACATGTTATTTTCTCCATAGTTTGTTTTGCATTCATTTTCCTTCTGAAATCGCCTAGTACCAACCTTGCCATAGAGTAACTAAAAAAGGTGGTCGCAGTTGTTATCAACACATGCTTTATGATGTAAATATTGACTCCCAAAGTTGATACCACTGTTACACAAAAATAAAACAAAGCTAGTGCATTAGTTGTCACCCAATGATTAGACATTGCTCAATTTTGATAATACATCAAGCACATTAAATGTTACTGTAAAATATGTTTTTGAGAAGTAAAGTTGTTATCTGGAAAACAACATACTTCATAATACGTTAATGGACGTGGTAAATAAATATTAATAAATGACGGAATACAAGTTCAAGAAAGGAAAACAACATACTTCGAACGAATTCAATTTTTAAGTGTCTTTTTATATGACCATTCCTTGAAGGACATTTGTGATGTCATATATGAGTTGATTTTGACCCATATTGGGGTTATAATTTGTCGAACAAAGTGTGTGCACTGTACATACTTGAAGCTTGGGCACACACTTATAAATGTCCCAGAAAAAATACGAATGAATTTGAAGCTAAATTGTCATAAATGTCCTACAAGAATCAAGAGCTAACAATATATGAAGTATTAACCCTCAAGAATCACACCTTTGGCCTAGACAAAAGGTATGTAAAAAAATTGAGCAGGAAACTTCAGTTCCATCTATTTCTAGAAAGAGGTGTCGGAGTCAAGTGTAAGAGGTCTACTGGCATGTTTGTCTATGTTACAAAATTATGAGCAATTCTCAGGGCAAAATTAATTGTCGCGTGCCTCTCAATGTTCTTTTTGCTGGAGAAGAAGATATATTTGTTACTAAAAGACACCAGGTAGCATATCAAGTCATCAGATAATCGTCTGACCGACTTCTTCCTTCCTAATGCTTCACTGAGTGCTTGTAGTTGCTAGAAAAATGAGATCTCTGTGTCACACAACAGCCTGCAGCCGCCGATGAGAACGATGGTTCCTTTATGAACAGAATTGCCGTCTATCTGCAAGTTCTGCCCGGAGGACCTCAATCTCAGAATTGCCAGCTGGGAATCCACATCAGTACAAGAGGGTTACCTAGGCGAATAAAGGGCACTTATCTCAACACCAGGGATGATCCTGATGGAAAATTCCTTTGCTGACTCCATCACCTCCGGGACACCGGCCATGGTGTCATGATCAGTTAGTGCGAGCACATTCACCTGTGCTGGTCACCAGGTAACAGAGTTAGTGTGCAAACGTGCTAGGCATTATCCTTCAGAAACAAAGCGCAACAAGAGTAAAAGAAGTGGCGGCGGAGGTGTTTAGCAGGGCATAAGGATGAGCTCGGACATGGCATCGGCTATTACGAAACTGAAGAACATTGGAGCTGCAGTTGTTTCGTCAAGCACGTCGACGTCTCTGCAGCTGGTGACAGGCGGGAAGAAAGACTTACCCCATTGCGGTGCGCGCGCTCCACGAGCGCCTCGGGCAAGAGCGAGCCATAGCAGCGCGCCAAGTGGGCATTCAGGTCCACCGCCACGCGCGGCCGCAGCCTCCCAGCCAGCAACAGGTGCCCGCAGTCCGCCTCCTCCTCGTCGCTCGCCTCACCGCGGAGGGCCCAGCGTGTTAGACTATGTATAGCTTTTTGTACCTACATATTGTAACACAACCAATATATATAATGAGATAAGCCATCCCTAGAGGGTTGTGCTGGTTCCCCAAAACTTATTGTCTTACATGGTATCACGCTAGGTTACGATCGCTTCCGCTTCTAAACCCTAATACCCGCACCGCCGCCGCAGCCGCCGCCGCCTTCACCGCCGCCGCCGCGCCACCGATCGCGCCGCCGCCATGTCGAGCGCCGCCACCACCGGTTCCACTGCTGCGGGCTTCCTCCCGGCCTCTCTTGCGGCTCTGCTCAACCTCCCGCTCGATGCCGTCTCTGTTCCGGCTCCGATCGGGACAAGGAGCATCGGCTCCGTCTTCTCCACGCCGCCGGCGCCCTCGCTTGGGCGTGACCTCGTGGTCCACACCGCGGCGCCGCCGTCCGCTGCGGACTCCGCAGGCGTCGTCCCGCCGCTCCTGCCGCAAGCGGATCACACTGCCCCGCTGGCGGGGTTGGCGGCGTCCGCCCCGGCCGCGGGCCTTGCGGCGTCCGCACCGGCCGCGAGCTTTGCGGCGCCCGCCCTGGCTGCGGTCCCGCCTCCTCCCGCATCGGCTTCGGTGCCTCCGGCTGCCTCCATGGTGTTTGCACCCCAGGCAGCCTCCTCGATGGGATTGTCTTCGCCGCCGCCGTTTCACTTCGGTCATCTCATCACCATCAAGCTCTCCGCCGACAACTACATCTTCTGGCGTGCGCAGGTTCTCCCGCTCTTGGGGAGTCACTACCTGCTAGGCTACGTCGACGGATCGCTTCCCTGCCCACCCGCGCTGGTAGACAGCGTGCACGGTCCGGTCTACAATCCGGCCCATCGCGTCTGGACGGGGCAGGACCAGGCGAACCTCTCCTCCATCCAGGGGTCGCTCTCGCCGGCAGTTGCCGGCCTTGTTGTCTTCGCGAAGACGTCTCATGAGGCCTGGACCATCCTTGAGCGCACCTTTGCAGCGCAGTCCCAGGCTCGTGCCTCTGCACTCCGTCGTCAGCTTGGAGAGTGTCAGAAGCTTGACTCCACTGCCACTGAGTTCTACAACAAGGTCAAGGGCCTCGCCGACACATTGGCCTCCATTGGACAGCCCCTCACCGACTCCGAGTTCAACTCGTTTATTGTCAATGGTCTTGATGAGGAGTATGATGCCTTAGTCGAGATCATCAACGAGCGGGGCAACTCGACACCCATGCTGGCACACGAGGTTTTCTCTCGGCTCCTTCTCACTGAGCAACGGGTCGAGACTCGCCGCACCAGGGGCACTGGCTCCCTCTCGGCCAACGCCGCCACCAAGGGTGGCCGCTCTTCTTCATCATCCCGGTCTCCCTTGGGGCTGCCACCGTCGCCCGCCTCGGCCCCCCCACCTACTGCGACCTTACCGGGGGCTGGCGGTCCACGTGTGTGTCAGATTTGTGGCCGCGATGGGCACTGGGCCTCCAAGTGTCATAAGCGCTTCCAGCGAAGCTTCCTTGGTCTTGGCAATGACGGCAAAGATACACGCAACAATGCCCGTCAGGTCGCCATGGCTGATCGTCCCGCGCCGCAGAAGCAACAGGGACACACTCAGTCCTACTCCATCGATCCACACTGGTACATGGACTCTGGGGCGACAGAGCATCTAACCAGCGAGATGGGGAAGCTTCACACTCGTGAACCCTATCATGGCTCCGACAAGATCCACACCGCCAATGGAGCAGGTATGCACATCTCTCATATTGGTCAAGCATCTCTTCTCACTAGACATGCCAATAGGAGTCTTCAGCTTCGCAATGTTCTTCGAGTTCCATCTGTGACCCGTAATCTTCTTTCAGTTCCTAAACTCACACGTGATAATAATGTGCTTTGTGAATTTCACCCTTTTGATCTTTTTATTAAGGATCGGGGCACGAGGGACATTCTTCTTAGTGGGCGGTTGTGCCAGGGCCTCTACCGTCTTGAGCATCCTGGTGTCGCTCGTGTTTTCAGTGGAGTTCGGGTCTCTCCGTCACAGTGGCATGCTCGTCTTGGTCACCCGGCCACACCTATTGTCCGTCATATTTTGCGTCGTCATGAGCTTCCTAGTTTGTCTAGTCATAAAGATGTAGCAGTGTGTGATGCTTGTCAGCAGGAGAAGAGTCATCAACTTCCTTTTTCGGAGTCCAGTCGTGAGGTGAAACATCCTTTAGAACTTGTGTTTTCAGATGTATGGGGTCCTGCTCAGACTTCTGTCAGTGGTCATAATTACTATATCAGTTTCGTTGATGCTTATAGTCGCTTTACCTGGCTTTACCTTATTAAACGCAAATCTGATGTGTTTGATATTTTTGTTCAGTTTCAAAAACATGTTGAACGTCTTCTCAAGCACAAAATTGTTCATGTCCAGTCAGACTGGGGGGGGGGGCGAGTATCGCAACCTCAACTCTTTCTTTCAGTCGCTTGGGATAGCTCATCGTTTAGCATGTCCACATACACATCAGCAGAATGGTTCAGTCGAACGTAAGCATCGTCATATTGTTGAAGCTGGTCTTACTCTTTTGGCCCATGCATCTGTTCCGTTTCGGTTTTGGAGTGATGCTTTCACCACTGCATGCTTTCTCATCAACCGTACTCCTACTCGTGTTTTAAACATGAAGACTCCCATTGAGGTTCTCCTTAATGAACAACCTGATTATACCTTTCTCAAGGTATTTGGGTGTGCTTGCTGGCCGCATCTTCGTCCATATAACAAGCGCAAGCTTGAGTTTCGTTCTAAGAAGTGTGTTTTTCTTGGCTATAGCTCTCTTCATAAAGGTTACAAATGTCTTCATGTTCCCACTAATCGTGTCTATATATCTCGGGACGTCGTGTTTGATGAGCATGTTTTTCCCTTTGCCAACCTTCCTGTGTCCACTGTCGAACCACCATCCCTGCATTCATCCTCTGTTGCTTCTGACCAATTTGATGATGTTGCATACTCTCCTTTGCTGTTACCTAACCATGGTGCAGGAACCGGACGTGGAGCTCGTTTGGAGCTGTTGGAGGATTCACCATCATCATCGTCGTCTTCTGGTGGGCACGTCGATCGCCCTATGTTGCATGGCATCGATTCGCGTGCCCATGCATGGTCACCCGACGAGCCCGTCGCGCCGAGCATCTCCACTGCTCGGTCCGTTTCGCCAGCGGCCGCCGAGTCGCCCGCGGCTCGGCCCGTCACGCCGTCTTCGCCTGCGGCTCGGCCCGTCACGCCGTCTTCGCCCGCGGCTCGGGTCCTCACGTCGCCTTCATCAGCGGATCAGCCCGCGACACCGGCCGCACCACGGCCCACTATGCCGAGCTCGCCATCGGCCCGGTCTGTGATTTCGGAGTCGCCAGCTGCTTCGTCTGCTCTGCCGGTTTCGCCGGTGGGTCGGCCTTCTTCGCCAACCGAGTCCGAGGCTACCGTGACTGGCTCCTCATCACCGGCTGACTCATCAACGTCGCCGTCCTCCAGCCCGTTGCAGGCTGCTCCGTCGACCTCGGTGGTTCCTGTGTCCCGACCACATACACGCAGTCGCAGTGGCATTTTCAAACCTAAGGAACGTAAGGATGGTACGGTTGCTTGGTTGGCTGCTTGTTTGGCTGCTGCTGTTGCGGATCCATCTTCTGAGCCTTGCTCATATCAGGCTGCCCTGCGCATTCCACATTGGCGAGAGGCTATGGAGCAGGAGTTTCATGCTCTTCTTCGTAACAAGACATGGACTCTCGTTCCTCCACCACCACGGGTAAATGTTATTGACTCAAAATGGGTATTCAAAGTGAAGAAGCATTCGGATGGATCTATTGAGCGTTACAAAGCGCGACTTGTTGCTCGCGGTTTTCGGCAGTGTCATGGTCTTGACTATGAGGACACCTTCAGTCCTGTCGTCAAGCCTACCACTATTCGGCTTCTTCTCTCCATTGCTGTTTCTCGTGGTTGGTCACTTCGTCAACTTGATGTGCAGAATGCTTTTCTACATGGATTTTTGGAGGAAGAGGTTTATATGAAACAGCCGCCTGGTTTCTCTGATCCTGATCGTCCTGACTATATCTGTCGTCTTTCCAAAGCACTATATGGTTTGAAGCAAGCTCCTCGTGCCTGGCATGCCCGCCTTGCCTCTGCCCTTCGTGCTCATGGGTTTGTGCCGTCTACTGCTGACACTTCGTTATTTCTTCTACAGAAGCCAGAAGTCACTATGTATCTTTTGGTATATGTCGATGATATTATCCTTGTCAGCTCTTCTCAGTATGCTGCTGATGCTCTTGTCTGCTCTCTTGGTGCTGATTTTGCGGTCAAAGATCTTGGGAAGCTTCACTACTTTCTTGGAGTTGAGGTCACTTCTCGTGCTACTGGTCTTGTCCTTACGCAGAAGAAGTACTCCTTGGAGTTGTTACAGAGAGCTGGCATGCTGAAGTGCAAACCGACCACCACACCCATGTCGTCTACCGACAAGAGAACAGCTGTTGATGGTGAGCTTTTGTCTCCTGCGGATGCCACAGAGTACAGGAGCATTGTTGGTGGACTTCAGTACTTGACGATCACGAGACCAGATATCTCTTATGCTGTTAACAGGGTTTGTCAGTATCTTCAGGCTCCCAGAGATACTCATTGGGCTGCTGTTAAACGCATTCTTCGTTATGTTCAGTTCACCCTGACATTTGGTATGCATATTCGGCCGACTTCCTCTCGGGTCCTTTCGGCCTTCTCTGATGCAGATTGGGCTGGTAGCCCAGATGACAGGCGATCCACGAGGGGTTATGCAGTATTCTTTGGCTCTAATTTGATCACCTGGAGTGCTCGGAAATAGGCTACTGTGTCACGTAGCAGTACTGAAGCTGAGTACAAGGCTGTGGCTAATGCTACTGCAGAGATTATTTGGGTGCAGTCTTTGCTTCAGGAGTTGGGTTTGTCTCAACCACAGCCTCCTATTCTTTGGTGTGATAACATCGGTGCTACATACCTTTCTGCAAATCCAGTATTTCATGCCCGAATGAAACACATTGAAGTTGACTATCACTTTGTACGGGAACGTGTATCACAGAAGCAACTCCAGATCAAGTTTATCTCATCTAAGGATCAACTTGCAGACATCTTCACTAAGCCTTTACCGCTGCCACAGTTTGAGGCTTGTAGGCGCAATCTTACCCTTCTCAGTTCTTTAGAAAGTGGCTAAGATTGAGGGAGGGTGTTAGACTATGTATAGCTTCTGTACCTATGTATGTATATGGTACATATTGTAACACAACCATTATATATAATGAGATAAGCCACCCCTAGAGGGTTGTGCTGGTTCCCCAAATTGAGGAGCATGGACCTCAGCGCGGCCGCTTCTTCTTGTTCCTCGCCCGCGCCTTCTTCTGCTGCTCCCGATCGTCTGCTTCCAGTGGCGCGAGATTGACCGCTCCAGTGGCGGCCATGGCCATCTCCTCCTCCTCGACCGTAGCAGCGCGACGCGTCGTCGTCATGTGTCCCGTCATGGACAGGGCAATGGTGCTGACTTGTAGCTCCACCTTCGATGGCAAACTATGGCTCGTAGCCGAGAATTGGAATCGCGGTTGATCCAATCAGGACTTGCAGCCATGCGGCACCTGTGCCTCCTGCCCTGATGGCAAAATTAGCCTCGCTTCCGGGGATCCTCGCCGAGACGGGGAACCACGGACAAACATGGCGATTTGACCAGAGAGGAGATGGAGGTATCAGTTGTATATATACGGAAAGATTGCAGTATGATTGGTGATATGATTGGTGTTGTATATGGAATAAATGTTTTCTTTTGCGGGTGTATATGGAATAAATGTTATGTGCATAAGGAAAAGAAAATCTAGACAGGGAGGGTTCCCTTTTTGGCTATGGGACGTGGGAGATAGCATTCTGAAAATTGGATTGCCTGGCCACTTCCTTCTTTCAATAAAACCGGTGGGGTTGGCTACTTATCTTTTTCTAATGATGAAAACGGGTTGAGCTATAGAGAAAATCGGTGGGTGGGGGGATCGACGGGATCGGTGGACGGGGGTCGAGGGGTACGAACGAACCAAACCACGTACGGACTCCTCCATTATGAGTAGAGATTTAGGCTGCGTTCAGTATGCAGGGAGAGAAAACGAAGGATAAAAATACTTCAAAGGAATAAGACTGAAGGCTACCATAGAACCTATACAACTGTTACAGTGATTGGCGATTTTATGAGCCGTCCATCCACCCTGATCTGGCGGTGGAAAAATGGGAGTTACGAGAAGTTATAAAACTAAAATTACAGAAAATTATATGTAACGGTGGGACCATTACAATATTTTAGTGGGACCAGTTTGTTTTTTCCAGGGTACTAGCAAATTGCCCGTGCGTTGCAACGGGAGTGTATATATTCTAGTGGATCAAAACTAATACTCCCTCCGTTCCAAAATAGATGACCCAACTTTCTACTAAAGTTAGTACAAAATCGAGTCATCTATGTAGGAACGGAAGGAGTAGTTGCTAACATATAATTTGAGGATCCTCATGCATATGAAAAGATACCATCGAGTTTTATTTCTACCGTTAAATCATTGTTATTGTTGTTCATTGGTGCCCCCGTGTGATGTGTAAAACATCTGCTTTTAATACACCACCAAACTAAGCTCAACCTGGCGCACTTGTTAGTCCGTTTAATGCTGTAGAATTCCTAGCGTCAAAACCTATAAATTTCTCAGAAAAACTAAGATTAGCTAACATTATCAATATTAAACTTTTGGACAATTGCTATCAGTTGAGAAAAACATCAGATTTCTGCACTACTACCAAGGACAATGCTGAAAAACTATGGATGCCAAGGACAATGAGTCTATTATCCCATGCAACACAATGATCTGAAATGTATTTCACTTTCATGTATATTCTTATGAATATAGAGGGTGGAAGAAAATCTAGACATATCATAGGAAAAGAGAATATGAATGTTTAAGTTACTGCAATTTAGTTGGCCAAAACAAAATTTACTGACCAAGGAAATCTATTTTATTTAACTCAACAAGAAGCATCTTCAGAACCAGCACTCGCACATATTAGCCACCAAAAGTTACAACTTAGATTTAATTCATGGAAGTAAATGAAAATTCAGGATAGCATGTTAGCCACCAAATTACTGTACTTCTCACAAAGGTTTCTGTAAGAATGTTCTTTGGACTCATTTTTTAAATGACTCAGATAGTTGGTCTGATTACTGAAGCCTGACAAAAAGATAAGTAAAACAAATGAAGCAAGCACAAAAGAAGAAGAAAAACAAGAAGGCCTGAGATTCTTCTTGGATCGGCAGAATACAAGTACACACGAAATCAAATTATCAAGTTGACAAGTGCAACAATAATAAACGCAATACGTCACCCGGGTAATCCTTCTTGGCCCAGCCATCAGCGGCGAGCTACCCCATCCCCGACGCATCAATATTAGCTTGTCAGATCGATTACTACGACTTTCGCTTTCCGGCCAGATGCGTTTGATTGATTCCGCCCAGATTACCTTGACGCCAGAAAGTACTCGATAAAAACTGCATCAACCTATTATGCTCATCAAGACGTGAGCTTTGCCACGTCTGGAAACACACAGCAACACACAGCAACACGTGACCATTATAGTGTGTAGATAATGGGATTGCTAGAGGCTCGTTGGCTTGCAGAGAACACACAAGCGATCGATGCACATACGTGTCTAGCGGAAGCACCGTCCCTAGTTCGCACTCCAGTCCCCGCAACGCGCTAAGTTATCGCCGCCACGCGTGTGCGCACATCTGCCGGAGAGAGAGAGAGAGAAGAATATACATCAGTTGCCGCTACCGCTGCCCTCGATCTACGATGGCCGCCACACGAGAGAATAGATGTAGAGTACTGCAATGCGTCGGAGCGGGGGAGCTTGAAGATGAGAAGAACGTCAGCGGACGATGAACCTTGGAGTGTGAGGGCGGCGGCGCTGGGGCATCAGGCGAGGAGGGAGATGGGATCTGGAGGGCTCTCTTTAGAAGATGAAGAAGCCCTAACATAGCCCACGCAGGCAACGGCGGCTGAGGCATGGTGGTGGAACGAAAAAACTTGGAAGGGGGATCACGTAGGGAAAGCCAAAGGAAAAAAACTGGTGGGACCAAGACCGAAAAAAAAGAGGTGGGAACGTGCGAGGGAGGACGAAAAGGAGAACGTAAGAGAGGAGAAGGAACCTTACGTATCTTTTAGGTAGTAGAGAAGAGAAGATAGAGATAGAGAGTAGAGATAGAGAAATCTGTGACACGATAGCCCGCGGTGCCCACATCGAACCCACGTATCTGCCTAGCCAGCCACGCCGCCGCGGGGATTATGGATCGCCACTGCATGGCTCAGCCATGGCCACGTCGCCGTCGTCCACCTCCGCCATGGCCGGCCTAGCGCCGCCGTCCATGTGCGCCATGACCGGCCCAGGGCCTCTGTCCACCTCCTCCATGGCTGCAATGGCGCTGTTGTCCACCTCCCCCATGTCCGCCTCAGCGCCGCCGCCTGCTTCCACCGTGCTCACCCCACTGCCATTGTTTACCTCGGCCATGCCCCCCCAGCAGATCTTCCCATCACCAATCCATCCCCCTATCTTACCATTCCCATCGCCGGCAAGGTCTGCCAGAAGAGGCGGACATGAATCCCCAAGATCAAGATCCAAGAGGACTAGGATGATTGCAGCGTCAGAGAAGAATTTGTAACAATCTACAATAAGGTAAACCCCCCTCTTCCAATTAGCATAAAAGCTCCAACTTCTCCCCTTTGTTCTCCAATTAGCATATTCTCTAGATGGTCTGTAGGTTCGAGTAGAAACACATCAATGAGGTCTTGTTTCATTAGGATAACAGAACACATAATATGTAGAAGTAGGATGCACTATTTTCATTTGCTGAGTTGATGAATAAGCTTTAGTTCATCTTATACCAGAATGGCATGAATCATGATACTGATGTGCTTCCATGGCAAAAATAATCCAGTATAAGAAGTAATATTTTCTTCTGTTCATGTACTCAAAATGTAAAAGAAATTACCACTAGAATTATCCAACAAAAATAATCTAAATCAGAAGGAAATGGTTGAGACTCCAAGAAAATAAGTGGTTAAAAGATAAGGACATCATGTAGGTTGTAATCATGTAGCCTGTTTGCCTATCGTGGATTGCAGCCAACCTGAACTCTCTGCATTGTAGTGTCATGCCCAACTAAATTCCACAACAAGCTAGCTTGAACTATCTGGATAGCTTGAATTGTAGAAGCAGTAGCAGTAGTAGTAAGTTGATCTACTAGGATTATTTTATTATTATGTCTTAAAATTTCTGGTGCCTCTCGCTTCATAAGAAAAAATTAAATCTTTCAAATATTACATTTTTATTTGGAAGCAACAAAATCATCACTACCGGAACAGGGCGCTACCCCGACGGCCAAAACAATGCCGACGGCCCCCGTCGGCTTCTTCGGAGATATGCCGTCGGGTTACGCAGAGCTAAGCCGACGGCACCCGTCGGCATAGAATGGTCGTCGGCCTATCTGAATGTACGCCGATAGCTGCCGTCGGCTTACAATGGCCGTCAGCATACCCGTGGGCCCGGCAACCCCCTGGCTAACGTCGTCAGATCTATGCCGACGGCCGAGACGGGGGGCCGTCAGCATAGGTCCGCAGGCCATGTCACCGATCCAAGCCGCACCGTGCAGAGGATATGCCGACGGCCGCCGTCGGCATATCTGCCACGTCAGTGATCCGCGGCACGCCGCCCGCCGGCTAAACCCTGGCCGGATCTATGCCGACGGCATAGCCGTCGGCATAGTTATATTTTTTTTGTGCATATTTTTTATGCTTTTTTATGTATTATTATATCAACTAACATGTAGCATGTTAAATATAAACATACATATGAATATATATGTAGTTTGTATTTTTTTTCATATATTATGAATATA